>NC_084514.1:5752500-6052500 GCF_024500385.1 Phyllopteryx taeniolatus | reverse complement strand
GGTGCAGTGTGTGAAAGCATTCATATTGTATTACTTTGAGGAAGTCCCAGGGGGGATACATTGGAGGCCTGTATGTCCGTGTGTAGAACACAGCACAATTTTATTTGGATAAAGGCAAAATTTTGTTTGTTTGGAGCAGCGCGGTGCACAAGAATTTAGCATGTCCTCCTCACAATTCAGAGGTTCGAATCTTAGCTCCAGCCTTCCTGTGCGGAGTTTGCATGTTCCCCCGTACCTACGTGGGGTTTCCCTAGGTACTCCATCTGCCTCCCACATTCCAAAAATAAGCATGTTAAGCCCACTACACACCTAGCCACATGTTCGAAACAACTGTCGCACAGGGTGCGGCAACTAGTTTTCATGAGTGGCCGACCGTCAGCCACCGGTTTTGCTGCGATTCAAAATTTGAATAGCTTGTGACGAGAATCGGAATGCCACCAATGTATCAGCAAAACGTACAAGGTTTTACGTATTTAAGCATGTTTCCGGGTTTCGTAGGTGAGACTATGCTGGCTGGCAGCTGCCACAGTATTCCCAAGTTGTACTAATACTCTATACAGTATACAGAATATATATTGTGATTTACAATAATACTTAGGGATACAGTTGTCAAACATGTCAGATTTTCATGGTGTTGAGGCAAAAAATTGGGGGGGGGGGGAACCCCCCACAAAAACAGGGAACTAAATCTAAGCTAACTGACGAGACAACGAGGCACACCTGGACAAAACACGAGTGGCTGAAGGCAGCTGATTGGTTGACACAAGGAACGGGGCTAATGAGAACAAGTGGAAACGAAAACCTAACAAGCGAGACAAGAAATGAACAGGGGTCACAGGAAACCGAGACAAAATAACAAAACTCAGTAAAAAGATTTATATAACAATGTTTATAATGCACGGGTGCAGTCAATGATTAGGGCCATCGATCATTTTTAACATCGCTCAAAATATCCACAGTGTGATACAGAAGCTAACCAGGACACCCTAGGTCGCCGTTTGATGATCGAGTTAGTGGTCGTGTCATCGGACCTGCGGCCGCATGTCTTGGACACTCGGGTGAAGAGAGGGGCGGAGCTGTCAACTGATCACCACCTGGTGGTGAGTTGGCTCCGATGGTGGGGAAGATGCCGGTCCGAATTTTTGTGAGGGTTTGCTGGGAACGTCTGGCAGACTCCTCCATCAGAAGGTGTTTCAACTCCCACCTCCGACAGAACTACACCCATGTCCTGGGGTAGGCCGGGGACATTGAGTCCGAGTGGACCATGTTCCGCGCCTCTATTGCTGAGGCGGGAAGTCGAATCTAAGATTCAGGAGGAGCTGTGTGGTTTTCGTCCTAGCCATGGAACAGTGGACCAGCTCTTCACCCTCGGCAGGGTCCTCGAGGGTGCATGGGAGTTCGCCCAAACAGTCTACATGTGTTTTGTGGACTTGGAGAAGGCGTTCGACCATGTCCCTCGTGGGGTCCTGTGGGGGGTGCTTCGGAAGTATGGGGTACCGAACCACCTGATACGGGCTGTTCGGTCCCTGTACAACCGGAGTCAGTGTTTGGTCCGCATTGCCGGCAGTAAGTCGGAATCGTTTCCGGTGAGGGTTGGACTCCGCCAAGGCTGCCCTTTGTCACCGATTTCGTTATGGACAGAATTTCTAGTCGCAGCCGAGGCGAAGCGGCTGGGATGAAAATCAGCACCTCCAAATCTGAGACCATGGTACTCAGTCGGATAAGGGTGGAGTGCCCTCTCTGGGTCGGGGATGAGATCCTGCCCGAAGTGGAGGAGTTCAATTATCTTGAGGGAAGAATGGAACGGGAGATCGACAGGCGGATCGGTGCAGCGTCTGCAGTGATGCGGACTTTGTATTGATCCGTTGTGGTAAAGAAGGAGCTAAGCCAAAAGGCAAAGCTCTCGATTTACCGGTCGATCTACGTTCCTACCCTCACCTATGGTCACGAGCTGTGGGTCGTGACTGAAAGAATAAGCTCCTGGATACAAGCGGCCAAAATGAGTTTCCTCCGCAGGGTGTCCGGGCTCTCCTTTAGAGATAGGGTGAGAAGCTTGGTCATCCGGGAGGGGCTCAGAGTAGAGCCGCTGCTCCTCCGCATTGAGAGGAGCCAGATGAGGTGGCTGTTTAGGATGCCTCCCTGGTGAGGTGTTCCGGGCACGTCCCACCGGGAGGAGACCCCGGGGATGACCCAGGACACGCTGGAGAGACTACGTCTCTCGGCTTGCCTGGGAACGCCTCGGGATCCCCTCGGAAGAGCTAGAGGAAGTGGCTGGGGAGAGGGAAGACTGGGCTTCCCTCCTGAAGCGGCTGCCCCCGCGACCTGACATCGGATAAGCGGAAGACAACTGATGGATGGATGGATACAGAAGCTTGTTTTTGTTCTGGTGTGAAGCGCGCTTATTGAATAAGATTTTATTACCATAACCTTCATGGAGGTAGTGTGGCCAGGAAAAGACATTACCATCAATGAAATTTATTGTGTTTTATTGCTCCTAAACCACAAAACCCCAAATATTACAGTCATATTTATTTTTATTACTGACGACATTTGTCATATTAGTGAGGATAAGTGGTACAGGAAATTGATTTTCAAAGTAATGCAATAAACGCCTTTGTGATATTTTTCTTAATAAAATACAATACTGTCAAAGAAACCTTTTATTTACGAACAATGAAAACTAGCTTCTATGAAATGTATTCATTTTTATTTTCCTGTAAATTAGTGCATGATTGTACATGTGATAATGCGATGTAGACAGTTGTAGCCATTTTTTTTTTGCTTTGTTTTTAGCTAATAAGTATAACCCTAAGCCAAACAAAACAAGTAACCTCATATCTTAAAATTCTGTAACACTGCACACAATTCTGTTAAAACTTGGTTACAACAAATGACATATTTGACAAAAGCAGTAGCAGTAAATTGATTCCTATATCTTCGTCAGCAGTATCCATCAGTCACATCCCTATTTTTTTTATATATCTCTGGGGTTTCAAACTGGACTTGATATGCCTTTTTTCGCCCAAAGCCAAAGGCCATGAATCATTCATCCAAGCACATATTTTAAATATGCATAAACCTGGCTATGCCCAGCATGTGTTTTATGCTACACTTTACACCAAAGGACCATATCATGGTGCAAGAACACATTTCTTGCAGTGCAATATCGCACACCGCTTCAAAATCTATATGTACAACCTGCTCATGCATCTTGCATTGTGATGCCGTTTCAATTAAAACACACCCAATGGCTGGCTGCTGCTACATATAAATGGAGGGCGGTGCATGGGGCAAGACTTGGTGCATAAAACATACGAAACTGTTTTTTTTTTTTTTTTTCTATAAAGATTCAGTTCCATGAAAGTACTGCTGAAACTAAAGCAGCCATCAATGGATACTTGAAATGTATTTAATTTATTCCTTTTTACATTTTCAAGTTTTTTTTCACAATTTTAATAAAATCTTATAATCTTTAAAATAAACGTAAATAATAAATAATAATTTGTAACATGTTATATATGTAAAGTTTTAATTTTATTTTGCAAAATTGCTTTTCATTAATTTTTTGAGTTATTTTAAATAAGTTACACCAATACTGAAAACATACTGTATAATGAGTTTTCTTTAAAATCTTTTATTTTTTCTGGGGGTTACGGGGTATATTGTGTAAAATGTGTAATTTAATCTCTAACTAATTAAAGTAAAAATGTACTACAAACAAAATGAAAAATACGTACTTAATTTATTGTTAATTAATCTTTGCTCCCTTAATTTATTTGTTGTTCATCATTTACTTTAAATGTATTTTTTTCTGTAAAAGAAAATTAAGAAAATATTTTTTCAGAATATTCTCTTTGTAGCTCTAAAAAGTACTTTAACTGAAGTAACAAAAACATTTAATACATTTTTAAAATATATTCATTATTATTTAAAAACTTTGATTTACTTTAAGTAAAACAGGTAATAATTTAATAGTAATAATGTATAATGCTGAGAATATTAATGAATAAATGTGGATTTGTGCACACGTTGGCCGTTTATTGTGGACAAATGCAAGGCGACAGTCACGGTCAGACAATAAAACATGATGATAAAGCACTGCATCTAAATGACCCTGTGGCATTTTGTCCAGAACAGTTCTTCTCTACTTTGCTTTGTGCTCTCCCTTTGCATGTATACGAACACAGCAGTAATTACTGACGCTTTCGCATTATTCTGCAGAACAACAGGCTCAGTTTTTTTGCACGCGGTTGCACAAAAACAAAGGCAGGAAAGATGACTGGCCATATGCAAACACGGAGATTAACAATACTCATTAAGTATTACGTGACTCATACAGTAGGTGTTATGGTCCTGCAAACCTTAGATTACTCACTCCTGTATATACTTTTTGTCATAAGGAGACAAACTATATCCCAGAGAAGACTTAGGGCAGGGAGAAAAACAAGTGCTGCAGCAAAGTGGAGACTGTGGAGTACGGCGAACCCCCGTAAAGTCGCAGTTTTTCATTTTGGAACCTATGTTACAAATTCATGAATAGTGAACCGCGGGGGACTGTATACAGTAAAGGTGTAGGAACAAGAGCAGAGGCCGAGCAAGTTGGTAGTGGTTTAGCTCAATATCACTACGTTATGCGATGCATGCGATGTTGTCAGGCCGTCAAGCTGCTTGCCCCACCGTGCGTTCTATCCAGCTGTGTCACGTCTGAGTCTATATTCTGTTCAGTCTTTTCAAAGCCTCCTCACTTGTGTTGTTCATCCCTGCTGCGTCGCACTTTTCTTTGTTTTTTTTACAGGGTCCAGCTGCTTTAACACTGTTGCATATTAGCATTTAATGCACATCCTAGCATTCTGCTAAAGGCTTTGATGCATTTGTTTTGTTGTGGCGATAAATAGCATAGCAGTTAGCAAATGAAACTGTAATACGAGTAAGATAAGACAACTACAGACAGGTCGACGTCATAGGAGGGGTAAAAACTAGTGCCCTTATTCTATCGCAGCAATGCAAAAACGTTACAGAAAGCTGAGACACCGGAGCTAACGTTAGTGTCAACCGTTCTCGCACGAGACAGGCTAGTTTGAGAAATTTAGCCAATGAAAATGCACATGAGCGTTCACGCGCACACAAAAAATAAATTTCCAGGTTTTAAGCTAGCGAGACCTAGCCGGTTACCACCAAGCTGTACAAATACAGTATATCCTGTAGACATACAGTATATTGTGTTTTACAATAACATTTACTGTATTTATAATTTCATATGTACCCGCGGATTAAATAGCAAAGCTTGCAGTCTCTGTTTCCAAAGTGCTTGCGGGACTTTAACTAGCTCTTTCCCTCTGCAGTGCAGACCCATTCTGGGCATGGAGATGGAGGCCCTTAATTGAATCTCCACTCATGTAAGACTTGGTCCAGAGTCAGTTGATGTTGGTGGGTGGGGGTTTCGCCTCACTACAAGACTACAAAATAACATGGCAGAGCAACTCCATTCCACTCTAAAGTGGAGAGCACAGGGCGATGACAAGATGTAGAAACATCTTTTGTTTTTCATTTACATATTTGAGAACATCTACATTTGTAATTGGCGACGGTTGGGCCACTCCGGAAATGAAAGCGTTAAAAAACTAAATCAGCTTCTTACCATTAGCACAATAATAATAATAATAAAAAAAATTCAATTACAGATGCCTGTCATAATTTTTGGGGGATAAAGATCACGAAAGAGACAAACATTTCAAAAGTCTGTGTTGCCACCTGACACAATCTTTCTGTCTGAATATTAAGTAGTCAGGTAAACCAACCTCAGGGTAAAAATACTCTGTTATGCTTTAAAGATCAAAGAAAGTTACAAACCTCTGCAAAGGTTGCAAAATTCAATGGTCATCAAGAAAATCATTTATTGTATTACCTCGGATCAAAACATTCTGGATCTAGATTTGAATGTTCTCAACTCCTACTTCCATGCCAGTGTCAAATTGAGCTGTACCGAAGGAGTTGCCATAGCGGTGGACATTGTGGACGTACACACGTTCAAATTCGCATAGCTGATGTTTTCTTTAGACAGCAAACTAGGTGAGACTGAAGTAACAGCGCCTCTGCGGGTTGCAGGCAGGGAGTGCACTCCATTTTATCTCGAGTGCTTCAAGACATGATTAAGCAACTTCTTTACAAGAAAGTCATTGATTAATCTGAATGATATGATATACCGCTTTAATCAGTTTTTTTCCCTAACAATTTTACAGGAAGTGTTGAATGAAACACCAATGAAAAATTGAATTTTCCATGCTGTTTCATTGGATCAGATCAAGATTGAAACTGGTTAGAGCTTATGACCCAAACTGCCATAAAATCAGATAACAGTCGACCGATTTCTAAAAATCTAACAGAATTTCTAAAATAAAGGTTGTAATGGAAATTTACCAGAACAGGCTGCTACACGGCACGGTGGACGACTGGTTAGAGCGTCTGCCTCACGGTTCTGAGGACTGGGATTCAATCCCCGGCCCCGCCTGAGTGGAGTTTGCGTGTTCTCCCCGTGCCTATGTGGGTTTTCTCCGGGCACTCCAGTTTCCTCCCACATCCCCAAAAAAACATGCATGGTAGGTTAATTGAGTACTCTAAATTGCCCGTAGGTGTGAATGTGAGTGCGAATGGTTGTTTGTTTATATGTGCCCTGCGATTGGCTGGCAACCAGTTCAGGGTGTACCACGCCTCCGGCCTGATGATGTCTGGGATAGGTTCCAGCAGTCCCTCGACCCTTGTGAGGATAAGCGGCTCAGAAAATGGATGGATGGATGGAGGCTGCTACATGATAAAGGAGCATGTGGCTCGTTATCCAAGGTTATTCTGAACAGCTTGTTCCAAGTAACTGCAAATAATTGTATGTTTGTGATCATGATGCGGCTGTGTTTCATTGCGACAGCAGTTGCCGTGTTACTCCGATGACCTGTTACACTGCATTCAGTGCATCTTCTCTGTACAGTATCTACTCTTTCTTGCAAAGAATTAACAAGAAAGACCACAATGGGTGTTTGTTAGTGTATTTTATTGCCATACAGAAAATATTCCTACAACAAAGGCCTTGAGTATCCTTAAAAACATAAAAGAAAAAAAAGTAGTCAAAAGTATTAAAAATGAAAAGTAAGTAACGTGTGGAAATACTGGCCATATATACTATATTGCTAATAGTATTCGCTCACCTCCCTTGACTCGTGACATCCCATTTTAAATCCGTAGGATGAATTTGACAGGCCTTTAGAGTCTTGACCTCAACCCAATAGAACATTTTTCGGATGAATTAGAGCGGAGACTGAAAGTTAGGCCTTCTCGCCCAACATCAATGCATGACATCACACTTCTAGAAGAATTGTCAAAAATCTCCAAAAACACGCTCCTCAACCTTAAGAATGGGATGTCACTGAAACTCATATGTGAGTCAAGGCAAGTGAGCGAATACCTTTGGCAATATAGTATACATAATGAAAGGTATACATTTTCGAAGTGGTCTTAAGTGGTCTGTATTGGTAACAAAAAAAAAACAACGTAAATAGTCAGCAAAATGTCATGGGAACACCCTTGCAGAGAACACGCGCATTATAAAAAATAAATCCAAGCATAGAAAATACACGCAGAGAGATTGCAGATGGAAATAGAGTAATACCCTGCTAAATCGGAGCTCACCTATTGCAGTCCTGCTATTGCGCGAAAGCTGTTTAAAAAGGGGTTTTAAAAATATGTTTTAATGTGATTGCACCATTGGAGAGGTATTTCAAGGCTTAAACCGTGAAAACATGTTTTGTTTCTTAACCCCATTATTATTATGACTACATATGTACAGTATTTTTGAAAATTGTATGCTTGCAATTTTTGGGGGGTTCATATACATTTACAATGATTTTAAAAAGTCTGTTGTCACAAGTTTCAATGTGTTTAAAGTGTGTGGGTATTTTAAGGCTTAAACTAAAATATTTTTTCCTTTGGTCGCGAAATTGCGGTGGGTCTGGAAACGTAACACCCGCGATGAACGAAGGTTCACTGTATAACTAAAAATGTAATCAATTTACATTTTTGACTCAAGGAGCACCAGCAACGACTTTGAGCCCTGCTGCTGTGAAAGCATAAAAATAAAATGATGTCCTGCTAGACGCAATGCCCAGGGAACATGATGCTCTATTTATTGAAACGACTTTGCAGGTTGCCTTGACTTCACCCTCTACACGCTCAACACACGTCAATTGTCTCTCGCAGTGTGCGGCGGAACAACTTCCCAACGATGTGTCCGAGCACTCCGGGTTACGCCCGGCGACGGACGCAACTCGCAGCTCCAGCCGGCTGGGTGCGACCTTGTCATTATCGCTCCGCGATCTTTTCAACAACCGGCGCTCGAAGGCTGCACGACGGTCACTGCTCATCACACGCTATGAGAACACACCTCCTCAAGAACTATCGCACCTCCTATCATCTCTGCAAACCCGAATCTCGCCAACCCTCGAGGTCATGGTTTTGCATGGCAAAAAATAAAGGTCATGAAACTTGGTAATCATTGCAAATAAATGTTAAAATTGGGCCTAGCCAGACATTTACAAAGTGCCCCTCTACTTTCTGTCGACACTGTGAATTGTCAAATTGCCGCCACATGAATCATACTCGGCGGGGAAGCCTAACGTCGCATGCGAAGCATCATCAGGCCGCTCACCTTCATTATGCATGTCGCAGCTAACTCTGTCTTTAACATGGTTTATCATACAGTAAAGATGAGTTATACCGCGAAAAGCAACAAAGTTCCTACAGCCTCAGCTCCAAATTGTGAGAGATTGGCGGGAAAACTAACAAAACAAACAAAACATTTCCGGCATGCAGGTTGACCTTTAATATTTATTTTCTTTATTTTTGTTGCCATCAATATCACCATCAGGCACCTTTCAGACTTCTCCATTTCACAACAAAAAGTTGAGCTCTACCAGTGAACTTCATATTCATTGTATTAAGTAGATGTTTTGCTGTTTATATATATATATTATATATATGTATATATTATATATATATATATTATATATATATATATATTATATATATATATACATTATATATATATATATATATACACACACAAATATATACACACACAAAAAACACATTGATTTTAATTTACAACAATATGCTAATATGTTCTAATCCATGTCTGACAGGCTTAGGAGTCAATGCTAGTCACAAGTTACACTCTAACTATATAGACTCAAAGAAAGTGCGCTCAGGTGAACATATCGACTATGTACGTAAATATGCACACACATACACAAGTGCATATTTAACGTACCCTGCAGTTCTTCCCATTATTTGATAAGGCCATTAAACACGTAGATCTGGACACTGACAAAAGACCCAACACAAACAAGCGGCCTTCCGGTGGAATTACATTTGAATAAATTACACAGCATGGTCACCTTTTCGACGCAGTAAAACTTCTTTAACAAACTTCTAACGTTTGTTAATCTTACACACATATGAGACATATACTGCATTAGCTCACACTACAAATATTATAAATCTGTTGCTCTGTGATCGGTCTGTAGTTGGTCTCATTATAAAATGAAAAATGAGGTATTGCTGAACTTAATTGTCGTACTTGTGCTAAAGCAAATGTACGCTTATGGATGATGCTCCCAAGATTCTGTTCACACTTTACCGATAGACGACTGAGTTGAATAAAGATGAAGAGGAACTGTACTGATGTCATCACGTTGCAGTGTCAAACATGTCACATTAATATTGGTCACCAGCAGAGAACTGCATTTATTATTTATGTATGTATTATTTAACAGTCTGATGCATTTATACATAAAAGTGCATAGCCTGTATCCATAAACATTGGCTGGGTTAAGTGAAGATTGGGGGGGGGGGGGGGGGGGGGGGAGGGCATATTTGGAATAATATTTGCAAATGTCAAAGGACATAACTATATATGTCAAGTGAAATTGGAGTTCAAAACAAAATTAGCCTACCAGAATGCTAATGCTACGTTTACATTACGTTCCCATAATAACGGCAATCACGTTTCAGACCACCGTGGACGTGAGACAACGCGGGGCGACGAGATGGGTAAACGTGACAGGCCGTGATTGCTGTGGATACCGGGCCAGGTTTTGAAACTGTCCAAAAATTTGCCACGCCAGTCATGGTACGAATGACAAACCTAGTTGGGTGTTGAACTAGTAATTCAATTCGCGTAGGTCCCTGGGCAACATTGTGGAGTGACCAGAGTCGACCAGAATGCTTAATGTTTAAAAAAGATGTCAAAATGGACTATTATGGAGCAATGGAAGTGGGACTGCAAGAACCGACCGAGTCAGACTGGGTGGAACTAATAATCTGCATAGCTTCCTGGAACCACTTGTCGGAATCTACTGGATTGTTAATTGTTCTTAAAGACGATCTGTCCGTATAACGTGAGATCAACTTTTGTATTGTGCGGGGAACTTGTTGATCACCTCCTGAAACCCCACACACAAAGTTTATGCGCTCTGGTGCTGCTGTTTAGGCTAGCAATGATGTTTTAGGGGACTGACATACCTGCAACTATTTGGAGCACGGCATCTATTGAGGATTAACAGTACATTATAAAGAACATGGCTGAATTCATGTAACTGTCATAAAAATGTAACGTTTTGAGGCAAAGATGAACAGCTTTGCCTAAAAAAAAATAATAACAGTATATGAGAGTGTGTGTTTTCGTAATAGCATAATAGCAAATAGCCGACAACACAACAGCTGTAAAATGAAATTAGCGCGTGGGCGTAGCTGCTTTATCGCGGTGTGTATTGCGGCAGGTGGGCTTCGGCCTTTGTGAACGATTACTGCACATATTTCCCTGCGGGAAGATCAACGCAAACGTGTGTGTGTGGGGGGGATGGGGGGTAATGTGTTTGAAGTTTGTCACATGTGCACCGTGCTGGCCTAGATACTGGGTTTCATGGAGTGCAACACTTCAGAGGCCTGGCCTCAATCTTGAATGATTATGAATGTTGCAGTGAGTGAAGTGCATGCATGAATCCATTACCTTGTGTGCACTGTCAATAAAGACAAAGCAAAAACCTAGCACCTTACACAAACACACAAAAAGTTGATAACTATAAAACAATGATACCAGTGTCAGGTGCCTAACCTTATTTGACTTAATAATCTCATAATTCACTTTCTCTTTTTAATTACATTGTTAAGTTTCTTGCTGGCTATTATTCTTAGGCAAACGATAGTAAACTGCCATTTTGAGGGCTTTTACAAACGAGAAAAATCACCAAATTTTGCAGGTATGTCAAATCCAAAAATGGGGGCAAATTCAGCCTCCAACGCCAGTGTCACTTAGCTACATGAAATTTGGTAGGCATGTCTATCATGAAAAAAAGTCTCAAGAACCCATGCCTGACAAGAACACAGGAAGTCTGGTTTGGTTTGAAGTGATCATTTTATGGTCCTCTTGGCCAATCCCAAGCATTCTTCCAAAGTCAACTTGTCTGATTGCTACCAAATTTGAAACATGTCTACTAGACAGATGAACGTTGCTAAACTGTGAGGAGTTTGGGACTGGCTCAAATTTACACACCCTGATGCTTTTGATTTTCTACAAATTCTGTGTACTCGAATTGAAATTGCAATGAAATCTTCCGGCATACGATGCATAAGACTCAAAATGAAACAATGACACTTGATTTGATTAATCTGTAGAATGCTACTCCATATTTCAAGTCAGAACCCGAGAATGCACGTTTCAGATTTTTAGTTCAACAAAACAGCCCTGGCCAGGAAAGCACTGGGGGGGGGGGGGGGGGGGGGGTGTTCCGGGAACGCTGCCATGAAAAATATAACATTTTCATAAAAATCAAAGTTAGTGTACTTCACCAGCACTCACGCATGCTGGCAGCGTACATCCGGAATAATGTCTATGTAATACAACTCACTGTACTGTAAGTGCATGATTCATAGCCTCGCCATTAAAGTTGCATGCATCTGAAATGAGACGGTCCCCCTTCATGTGTGCTTTATATAAACCATTAGCCAAGAAGCTTGACAGACATGATGGAAAATAACTTGTATAAATCTCCTGATGCCAAAACAATATGCCATATAGTTGAGATTTTCTGAGAAGGGGAGAAATTGGGACCATTTGTAACAAAATTATTGCATGCAGTTGAGACAAATGAACTGTCAGCCTGAAATAATAGATGTAATGTATTAGGCGAAATGTAAAACAATGACTGAAAAGTATGGATCTACTTCTCTGAGCCAATTAGAAGTGGTCAGAAAACTTAATAGCACATCCAATACAGTATCCAGGTGCATTTGTTTCATATTGATGCTTGCCTAAAATACTGTAACTTAACTGTCCTTATTTGTTCCAAGCACGGGGGACTGTGCCCCACAGATTAATTCAGTCATGGCGTCCTTAAAAATGTAAAGTTCTCATCTTGAGCTCCAAAAAGGGAGAAACCTGCTTGCTATAGAAGCAAATTCGTTTCAATGCTTTGAAAAATGGACCACATACCCAGCAATTATTTGAGACACGGCCTCCATTTGAAGACATACAGTGCCAATTTTTCTTAAACTGCAACAATGGGTAAATTTAGTCAAATGCCCTTCACTAAAGTCAACAAGGCCATCCTGTTTATTCAGTTTAGGGCACATATCCGACAAGCATGCTAAATTTGCACTTGTAAAGTTTTACAATTATATGTTTTCATGCTACTGAATCCTGAATGCATAATGATAACAATAATTTAAAAAGGCCAGACTGACAGTGAACCACAATCATATTTCATCTCTGCGTCGTTTGGGTCAAATCTCATTTTAATCAGCCGCTGCGTTCTCCCCACTTATGAAACTATTGTTTCTTTTTCCACTAGCGCTCCAATTTCATATTTGCATTTGATGATGTGCTTTAATGGCACGAGTGTTGGTGCGCAGCATAGGGTTAGGGTTAGCATTATGATATTATTTGTCATAATTTCACCCCGAATCATAGATCTAGTTTATCACGAGACATCTCAATACAAGGAGATGCTTTAAAATAATCCCATGCTGATAGGGAATAGCTATTTTATGCGGGAATACATAATTCATACTTCTTTAATATAGGTAGTTTATTGTAGGAAGCATCATGGAGTTAAAGGGTTCAGTCTATAAGAGAAAGATGTTTGTTGTCACAGTTAATGTGTGCCCTGCGATTGGTTGCCAACCAGTTCAGGGTGTACCCCGCCTGCTGCCCGATGATAGCTGGGATAGGCTCCAGCAGCGCGCAACCCTAGTGAGGAGAAGCGGCTCAGAAAATGGATGGATGGATGGATTTCCACAAACTTCTGTGGTTGAGAAGGCCATGGTCCAAGAAAAATGCAAATTAAATGTACGTCTTTTTGATGTCCACCAAGGACATTACTGGTTATTACTGTCACCAAGAAAGTAATGTTTTTGGTTGAGTGTCAGTTTTTGTGGGTTAGCAGGATTATGCTGAAACTACAAATCAGATTTCCACAAAGATAAACATTTTTAGACAGCTGGGCCATGGGCCAATAGGATAAAGCCAATTAAATAATTTTGATGTTCACCAAGGAGGCTATGTATTTATTTGTCATTTGTTCTCACCTCTGTCAAATTGTTGAGTATTTCTTTGTAACCAAGATTAGCTAAAAACTTTTTGCTGGGTGTTGGAGTGAGCATTGGCCGAGGAAAAAGCCATTAAATTCAACTTTTAAGCCTCAACGGAGGATGTTATGGTTTCATCACAGTTTATTACCTCTCAAGAATATTTTGTCAGATATTTCTTTGTAAACAAAATTAACTACTTAACGTATTTTCACAAAATGATATAGTGGAGAAAGGCATGGACCAAGGAGACAACAAATTAATTGTATCTTTGTGGCTTCCACAATAGCTAGGTTTTTATAGTAATTTGTTTTTAACACAACCAAGGCAGTAATGTTTTTTTCTTTGTCGGTTAGCTGTATTATACTGAAAACAATGAGCCGATTTCCATGAAAATTTGAAGATGGTGGGGCAATGGGCCAAGGAAAATTAAAATGGACTTTTTTGACATTCACCAAGGAGGCTATGTTTTAAGTCAGCATTTATTACCCCTGTCAAGATGATGTTTTTGAGTTGAGAATTGCTTTGTTAATAGGATTAGCCAAAATCTACTTTATCGATTTATATTGTTCAAAGAGAAGGGGCCAAGGAAAAACAGCGGTTTCAATCAAACTATGGCCTCCACAGTTATTATTTTTTTTTTTTTTTCATAATTTATAAACAAATCTCTCAAGGGGATAATGCCGTTTTTGCCAGGTGTTTCTTGGTTACCAACATTTCCCCCAAATTACTTAATAGATATGCAGGACATTTTGTGGTAGAGAAGCACATTGGCAAAGGACAAAACAAATTAAAGGCCCAGCATGGGTATGTTTTCATATAAAATTATTACCTCGACCAAGAAAGTAACTTTTTGGGTTGATGTTTTGCATTTGTGTGCTATCAGGGTTTATTTATTTATTTATTTAAATGTAGCCAGGTAGGTCATCGGCCAAGGAAAAAAAAAAAGATAATTTGACCTTTTTGATGCTCACCAAGGAAGATGTTTTTTTAAATCAGAAATTCTTAGGCATTTTATTATTATGAGATACTATTTTTTAAATGGGTATATCTGTCATACAATTACACAAAAACTACTGAAGATTTGTGAAAGATAGGAACATGGGCAAAGGAAAAAAAAATTTATCTACCTTTTTGACCTCAACCAAGGAGGTTTCATTGGTTAAAATGAACAGATACAAGATTTTTTTTATTCCAGATTTCTCTGTGAACACAGTATGAATATCTTATTGTCATATGCAAGAGGTGGGTATCTATGATGGCCTAATTAAGTGCTGATCCACATTAAGAATGTTGAGCATTGGTCAAGATAGAGTACCATTCCAGTTATCTATCTAAGACAAGAGACTTCACGGAAAACCAATTGCGGGGAAAAAGGGAACGACTGTCTCCTCCACTTAAAAAGCTTAATAGATCCTTGAAATAAGCTTCAACTGTAGGGACCAGGACTGCACTCTTTTATAAAGAAGGATAGAGAGTGCGATAACATGATCCTGTAAGTGAATTGTAATGCCAGCCGAGAACAAAGATGATGTCAGTCTGGATCACATAGCGGCTGAAATTGCGCTACTTAGTGCATTTGATTGAAATACCGAACTTCCATCTGCACGTGGGAATCCTGATTGTTTCATTATCCGAGTAGGTGTTTGTCAGCTGTCGGAATGAGGAGTTATTGGAGGTTATTGTGAGGCTATTGTCTACCCTTTTCGCTCATCTGTCTGCGAGGATGAGATGCACAACCCTGTCAGACCGCGGCTACTTCTCCAAATAAGGCGATATAATGAGATATGCTGATGGTCTGTCACCCGTTGGAGACAAAACACCTGAGGCCAGAATGCAGAAGCTTTCCATTTCCATAACCGATTCCTGTGCAGGCTCAATGGGGTTAGCACTAGGGTTACACCACTGGGTCACTGTGCACTTGACCGTAAGCGCCCTGAGGTGTTTGACACTCTGTGTGTTTGCTTCTTTGGCCCGAGTGAGTGTGAGGGTGGCCACATGGCCAGGAACCAAGTAACGCTGGTGTTAAACACACAAGAGATCTCACCCAAGGTCGGTGGGTCACTCAGTAAGTAGAGGAAGTCTCTTCTTTGGCTCAACATGGGACTCGGTTGCTCCATTTTCTATTAAAAAGACTGCCCTGAGTGAATTTCGAAATGAAACATAGACGCTGGCAACTCTGCATTAGGGTGTCCTATCAGATGGAATTGGTTTTTTTAGAATAGAGACTTCATATTAAATTCAGGGTAGTGGGTGGATCATCAAATGAAATCCCACGCTGAAAACATGCTTGCTGGCAACTCTGCATTAGGGGCACGGGGGACTGTGCCCCACCAGGTGGCCTTTTTCCTTTGTAATACCTATTTCATGTTTAATACAAAGCATTGATTCAGGTTGGAAAGGAAAAACATCTTAAGCATGGTCGCTGACAGCTCTGCATTCGGGGCAGTGCCCCATAAGATGTATTTGTTTTTTCACTCATACATACTTTATATTTAATACAGAGCAGTGATTACTTTAAAATGAATTATGCATACAGGACATGAACTTGTGTAATATACAGTCGCAAGGGGCGCGGCTTCACTATGATTGGCATGCATTCACTAAAATTACTGCGAAGTGAACATGAGCCCTGCGCACATTACATTCACTAAACATCTGTCGACGATATACGAGGGGGGCGCCATCTAAGGGCAAGCAGCGCTACTGCACGTACGAGCGTCCGCACCGTATATCAGGCTTCAGATATCTCCTTGCCGGTGGCGACCACTGG
This sequence comes from Phyllopteryx taeniolatus, assembly GCF_024500385.1. Taxonomy (NCBI): domain Eukaryota; kingdom Metazoa; phylum Chordata; class Actinopteri; order Syngnathiformes; family Syngnathidae; genus Phyllopteryx; species Phyllopteryx taeniolatus. Next base: position 6,036,098 of record NC_084514.1, on the reverse strand, counting down.
GGCACACAAACACGGCAGCGTTGTAAACTGATGTGATCATCGCACCACCAATGCACTTCCCACCAAATGGAACACTGAGATTTGATCTTGATAACATGATGGATGAATTAAGCCTGTTCAGTATGTGTTTAGTCGATACACCTTTGTGTGCGTGTGTTTCTTTCGTGAGTTTGTTTGGTTCGCTAACACGAATCAAGAGTTGGCGGTGCAACTTTTGCTTTGGACGCCTTATTCTTTGACCTATTTAATCAAAGGTCATTGTCACACCCCATAATTGCTTCCTAGTGTTCCAAACCCAACATGCTCCTCGGGGTCTAATAGTGTGTGTGTGTGCGTCTCTGTGCGCGTGTGTGCGTGCGTGCGTGCAATGAAGAAGTTAGCGACCCGTGGCTCTCGACTGAGTGACTGCACACAATGATGCTCAACCATCCACCAGTTATGAATATGATTATAAGAAATTCCACTTGGTAATTCGGCTTCCATTCTTGCCTTTCAAAAGACGAGCAGCTCTGTGACATTTTTTTTTTATGTTCCCTTGTGTGGCGAATACTTTACAGCATTTTTCACTCACAGACGTTTGCACGATTTGCGAACGGAGAGGCGCTCACTCACGTCATATTCATACTGAGAGCAAGGGGGACGAAGGGGGCATGCTTCAATGCATTTCTATACAGGGAAGGGAGGGGGTCACCCTTATTGTTTCAGAGCTTGTTTGGAGATAATGTCGCAAAGACTGTGGAAACTAATTGTAAACATTTGTACGGCGGGCCCACACAAGAGCCGGGATATTGTGTACTAAAATCAATTGAGCGCAACCAATTACAACATGACCACAATGCAGACTAGATGACAGCAAATACAATTTAATTACAAAAACTGAGTGTCACTTGTTTTGCTCTTATGTATTTCATAACAGTGTCTATTGTCGGGAAGGGCTTGGATTTGTTCAAATACTTGCTTGGAATAAAATTCTACACTCACCACTCAGTTTCAAGTGCACAGACAAATAAATTGTGTGGCTTCAGGAATTTCAACCTTGAGATTTCCAGCCCCCCCCAAATGTCTCATGAAAAGTGAGTAATACTTTTTTATTTAGAAAAATAATACAAAATAAAAGTGTTGCACGGGTGTGAGTATGAAGCGGACTTCAGCGGAGAGAAAAAGGAAAGGGCGAAAGAAAAGCGAAGCGTTTTTTTTTTACCAAAACTAAAAAGGTTTCAACCTTTTTTTACTGTGATGATTCTGTGCAAGGCGGACGACTGGTTAGAGCGTCTGCCTCACAGTTCTTAGTACCGGGGTTCAATCCCTGGCCCCTGCCTGTGTGGCGTTTGCATGTTCTTCCCGTGCCTGCGTGGGTTTTTTCCGGGCACTCCGGTTTCCTCCCACATCCCAAAAACATGTATGGTAGGTTAATTGACGACTCTAAATTGCCCGTAGGTGTGAATGTGTGTGCGAATGGTTAGTTGTTTGTATGTGCCCTGCGATTGGCTGGCAACCAGTTCTGCGCAACTGTCAGCGACAGCAGCAAGAGCTGCTATTACATGCAGCACTGCTGTATGTCACTTTCAGCCGAGGAGGATGCAGCGACAAAGAAGTGGAGAGTGACACAAGTGAGGCTTTTCATCACCAAGACGTGAGAATTAAGGTGGACAAAATGGTCAACGATATTAAATGTTGAGTAATGATCTTAACTATAGAAAAAACATTGAGATGATTCAAGGTAACCTTCAAGATGGATTTTAAGGACTTTATCTAACTCAGGAAATAGGATAATTTTCTCAAATTCACACTTTTTAGTTGATGATAGAATGATTAAATGATTAATATTCCAAATCTGCTGATACATTTTCACTGAACAGGGGGAAGGGGCGCATATGAAACTAGTAATTTAGGACATCAGATTATTGTAACAAATTTCAAAAGACCTTGCGTGGTGGTGAAAATAAAACTTTTGCCAGTGCAGTACACGGATATGGCTGTGCGCAGGGAACTAAAATTACATTACGCGGTATGAAGACACATTTTCAAAATTGTTTACATGCCTTGGTGGGTGCTGCTGTTTTGGTTAGCAAATTGGCCCTCAACAGCCCCATTTTCCATAGCGCTTCTCATCATTAGAGTCGCAGGTCACCTGGAGACTATCCCAGGGAATACAACCAGGACTGGTTGCAGGTCACACAGTACGTAAATTGTTAATATACAGTACATTATATCAATTGATTATTCAATTATCACAGGTGACTTTGGGCGAGATGCAAGGTACACGCTGGACTGGTTGCCAGGCAATCGCAGGGCACATATAGACAAACCATTCCCATTCACATCTATGGACAATTTCGAGTCTTTGATGAATGTAACATGCATGTTTTTGGAATATGGGAGGAAGCCCTGGAAATCTATCATCTAGTGCCATAATGTCAACAAATTCTGGACTTGAACTAATGACAACAAACACAGATGACAATTTACTACAACAAACATGGATTAAAAAAAGACAAGAATTTATGTGCTTGCTTGATGATCAATAAAATGGCATAAAGCTCTAAAAAATAAAAGACCTATTTTTTCACTGACCGTATAGTGGTTAATGAGAATGTGAGTATAAATGGTTGTATGTCGCAACCCTGACCAGGATAGGTGGTGTTAAAAACGAATGGATTGTGGTTTACCCATTTTGAATCCCTAAATTTAAGCCATGACTTTTCACCCCTATGTGGGTCATCGTCACCCCCGATCTCAAGCTTCACTCCCACTATTATCGTGGCAAAGAAAGTACATCAAGGGGGGGGGGGATGTACGTCACAGTTAAAGTGAGTCGAAGTTGTTTTGGTGACGCAGTTTAGTTGCATCTTAGAATGATTGATGCTTTTTAAAACCAAAGCACCCTTAAAATGAAAAGTTACAACATGAAGACTCACCTGGGCGGCCATGAAGGAGAGATCCATGCTGTTGCTCGGCTCAGGGCGAAGGCACTCAATGAAAAAAGCCTGCACGCGTGTTTCACCCTCCTCCTCCTCCTCCTCTTCTTCTTCTCCTTCACCTCCTCAATGAGCATGTGCCCCCGCTTTTGTTTTTAATCCCCCCCCCCTCGTTCGGAAGAGCACACACATGCACGCACGCAAGTGGCGTTGCGCGTTTCACATGGACGTGAGGATGGAAGAGGGAGGGAGGACTGAATAGCAGGAAGGAGCAAGAGAGGCAGCAGAGGGAGGAGGAGATGTGGATGCAAGAGGCAGCGTGAGACGATGTGGAAGAGAGTCTAGGCAGACGCTCTGACTTGTAAGTCTCTCTCTCTCTCCATTCTCTCTCTCTCCCCTCTCTCTCTAGGTCAGGCCAAATTCAGCATCTGTAGATAAACAAGATGTAAAGAGATCCGAATTTTCACAATTATTTCAATTCAATGGCCTGATTACATCAAACAAGACCATGGGGTACCGACCACCTAATATTTGAACATTGATAGTATCTAGTGCTGTACCGTAGTGTGGGTTGCAGGCTCCCAGAGGGTCTGTCGGTCAAATATTTGCACCGTCTAAACCACTTGATACTAACACACAAACGGTAACTATTCCCCCGCTATTCATGGGGGATTGGGACTGAGCCATGCCACAAATAATGAAAATCCACCAGAAATTGACAACCCCCAAAAGTTTATAATTTCCGATATCGGCGTTTCCCAAAGTGTGGTATGAATACCCCTAGTGTTATGTGGCCTCCCTCTAGTGGTACATGAAAGTATCATTGAATTAAATAAAATTAACATTTAAAACATAATTTTGTCAAACATACTAGTATAAAGGTTGTTGCTATGCTTACAGCCTGTGTAAACTTTTTTTAAACCTAGTAGTCGTTTTTGCTCATATTTTTTATTTCTATTATATATTTTTAAGTACAGTTCAGTATTATTTAACTTTTAAGAACAATAAATTGAATTTAATCTTTGTTAAAAAAAAATTACATTCATATTTAACTTTTATTTGCGATACATTTTAAGGTGTTTTGTATTTTCCTATATTTAAGCAAAGTGTTAATGTTCACAAAAATAAATATACTTTTTAGGAATAAAATCCTCTTTCTTGGTTTTTGATGAACACCTAGGCCTACTACATCACTGTTTAATGTTAGTCTTTATGGTGGTAGTTGTAGAGCTAACTATTTTTCGACGGCCACAGCAGCACGATGCCTGAAGACAAAGGAGGGGAAATTGCCCCGGCGGCTTGGCTGTCTTGCCTTTAAACTTCTTTTCAACGTAACGGTCTTTTTTAAATTTTATTTAGTTTAAAACTTCAGTTTCAAGTGGTATAATTTGCAGTATATCTGTGACATTATTTCGTATTATTCTGAAAATGCATTTGTACAACTAAAGACCTAAGCTTCAGACAACATTTTGTCACTTCCCAGCTCAAAAATAGTAGTGAAGAATGTTAAAACGGAGTTTCCATTTCTTCGTTTCACATTTCACAAATGAGATGGAAGACGCATCAGCACTTCAGGTCCTCTTCCAATTATTTTGTTTATTATTATTATTATTTTTATTTTCTGTGCTTTTTTTTTTGTCCTGTTCGGCTGTTAGGTCAAGCAGAATGGAAAATCTGTATCCTTTTTATGCCGGAACAGTTTTACGGTGACACAGTTGAGTTTTTTAGCTTCCGCTGTGGTATTATAATTGAGGTTTATTGAGAATCAGACTTGATCAGTCGAACAGAACAAAGTTTCTAGAAGGGAGAGGGAAACAAAGACAAACAGATAAACAGGATGAGAGAAGTAAATCTTATTACTTGTTATCTACAACAATGAAACATTAAATAGGAGTGTTGCATGGGGCTGTAGTGCTCCACCCTGTGAGGGAAGGACAGGACAAGATAGAACAGGACAAGGACAGGTGAAGAAGCATGCAGGACAAGGGTCATGAAACTGGCTGTAAAACTGAAGTGTGGTGGCATTAATTATGTAAATAATAATAGTCTACAGGATGAGAGTTTTACCGTTTTACATGCACAAAGACTGACAGAAGCGTCCTGCAATTGCTGTGGCTGCACCGCGGAGGCTGAGGACCCCACCCAATCAATCGAGGGGCGTGGTCAGGCCCAGGGGTCCACCGGAGAGCAGCCCGGCGGACGGGACACGTCCCACACCGAGGGACCCAGGGCGGTCCGCCGGCCCCACCGAGGCGCCCCGACAACCGGCCATCCAGTGGGGGCCGCAGGGACCCAATGCCACTCCCCCAGCCAACCACCAAAAGTCCTACAACAACAACAAAAATCATAATTTTATGAGGATCAATCTTAGAGAAAAAAAGTCACATTTATTTTACTTTAATAACTTAAAGTCATAGTGGCATGACAAATCGAATTTAATCAGAATAAAAGATGCAATTGTATGGCAAAATAAAATCTTAATATTACGCAAAGAAATACTTTTAGGAGGAAAAAGTCATCAAATTAGAAACGATCATTAATTAATAATCGATGATGATAGTTACCCAATTCAATATTTGAGACTGAATTTTGACTGACTCGTTTAACATGCGACATAATTCTGGAAACATTCCCACTTTCTTTTTTCCTCGCGCTATTACAGCTCTGAGCTTTGTGCTCTCTTTTCTCCACGTCCTCGTAGGCCTCCCCTTCAAACGCTGCAGATCCAAGCAGGCAGCTGATTCATAATTCATGCTCAGCTGGATATCTTCAATTGTGCGTTTCTTCTCATAGGCAACCGATAGGAGTGCATAAAATTTATGCACATGCTAACCCCAGCTGAAAAAAAAAATAAAAATAAAACATACAGGTTGTGCGTCTCTTTCCATGTCTTTCCAACATATTCCTGCTTCCCAGGTATTGTTCCTATTCTTGAAAACACATCTGTTATGCATCACTCAGATGTGAGGAAGCATACTAGCAGTCAGAGGATGCGCTTTGTCTGCATTGTTGGTCTCTGTGTGAATCGACAGTCCTTGGACACACCGCTCCACAGTGTGCAATCATGTGTGTTTACTGTTCGACCGGCACCATCCCATGCGATTTCCTGATACCGCAGACCTCCGCCAAGGCCCCAAAATCTCAAACATGTCCGTCTGATTTGTTTGATTGCGATACCATGACGTGTAGGGTGATACTGTTACACGCTAGTCCCGTAGGTGGCGCGTAACACTTTTCAAAACAGGCGCCAACTGCAAAATGCTTGTTTCACAAGAGCTCCGTTTACCAGATGTGAAGGGTCACAGCCCCAACTTGGCCCACATGTCAGCGGACAGTAACGCTGAAAGTGAAAATAAATTCCTCTATTTGCACTTTTATCCGAATCTGCTTCAAAATGTAATTACCGACACAGTCACAATTCACCTTTTTCAAGTTTTTATTTTTTAACCTGTCGTCTGCTATTCGCTGAAAAACTCACCTATTGGCGGTTTTGTGCGTTCTCTGAAAAGTCCTAAAATCTCACAAGATGGCGCCAAAGCCCTGCCTAAGAAGGAAAGTAGTACAGTTGGTCCAAGAAAGCATGCTGAAGTGATACATCTCAACTGAGAGACAAGATTTGTATAACGGGGAGGCTAAATTTAATCTGGGTTGTTCGTGGAAATTACAAAGTTTTTACCGCATGTGCATGTACACGCGCACTTCCGGCGCATAATTTTTTTTTTAGAACATTATTTTTAGGGGTCATGTTGTAAAATGAGTTTGAAATGGTATTAAACTGTTTTAGGATTGTAGTTTGTGGTATTAATACAGGCAGTTGTAATATTTTCAGGGGGTGTCAATTACTCATGGTTTTGTGCTATTTGATCCCTATCTTCTGCAAATAAATACTGTAGCTTCTTGTAGCAATGAAAACATACCCACTATTTTTTAAGCGTCTTACTGCATGAGTTCTGTTCTCCCGACAAACAACACAGACAGTTTGGTGGATAGTTTGCATTCCGCACTTCCTCCTAATCGGCCAAATTAGCCTTTGCCGAATTGCGGATGAGCAGAATGGTCGCTGAGCACATAGATGGATGGAGCCATTAGCAAATATAGCGGAACCTCAAACGTTGGTTAGTCACTGTGTGCGTCATCCACTTAATTGAAATTAACCTTCCCTTTTCTCCTATGATGAAAAAAAAAAAACAGGTATTAACATAAGACCTTTGGTTTTGTACACACATTCATTCACACTTCATCGCTCACCAAAACAGCAGCACTTATCGAGGCACATAAAATGTCTCTCCGATGAATTCAAAGGTGGAGTCTTATTGCATCTCGTACAGTGAGTTGCGTGCCACATTCTGTTCCCATCATTTGTAACTTTTTGAATGAAAAATGATTTAAAAAAAAAAAAAAGATGACGCACAAAAAGTTAGAGATGTTTGGCTTTTGGTGAAATTCCAGGATGACGCGAAATTGCACTATAACCTTTGCGGTCACAGACTGTCATCGGCAGATTTCAACAGCGATACAGAGAGAGAGTCACAGAAAGGCATAAAAGGTCTGGGGGGGGGGGGGCAAGCCCCACATCCCCCCCCCCCCCAAACACTGTGCTAGACCCCCCAACCCCCCGGCCCCCCTGTGTTATGATAAAGCCAGTGTCAAAAATGAAAAATGTACCACCCAAATTGTTTTGGGACACTATTCTCATCTGGAAAAATTTTCAGTCAGCAAGTTTAGCAAAAAGGCTTAACGTTAGGGTTAGAAAACATTGAAGAGTTGGACCTGCATTCAAAAGCTTAGATTAAGTCAAATTCAGTTCCTCTGGAAAGATTATAGTGCATTTTAAATTCATCCTGAAATTTCACCTGAAAGCCCCCATATCCGTAACCTTTTGTGACTAGTGTAAAAAAGGCGAGAGCGGTTTGCCCGCAATTAGCTGCTCAAACCCAACCTTATTGTCACTTTGGCTCACAATGGCAGAGTGGCTGTGTGCCACTGTGTGCCACTGTGTGGGTGTGTGTGTGTGTGTGTGTGTGTGCAACCGGCGCAATTAGAAAAGTTTGTTTAGGCGCACTTCAATTTGAATACATTACAGCGAATAAATTTGCGCATTGGCAACGAGTGGCAAAGAGGGCACCTGAAAGTCAGTTGCATTTATGAGACGGGACGAGCACCGAGCGAGATGGAAAATTCTCCCTGACGGAATAAGCCCACATACAAGTGGATTTCGGAAGAGCGAGTGGCCCTAAATTAGGATGGGAGGGAGCGCACGGAGGATGCGGGAAAGGACTCAAACCCAAAAATAAGTAAATGAGTTTTGCTGTGTCGCATGATTTCCCAAGGGTGAGGACGGCGGCAGTATGGCATTCAATGAAGCTGATGAATTTTAAGTATCATTTGAGGTGAAAGTGCAAATAACTAACAACTATTTAGTGACAGCAGATTGGCGGCAGAGATTGTCTTAACCACTTTCAACCTCTATTGAGGCACATTGGTATATTTTACAGCAGAAATATCTCACGGCGCACCAACAGAACAAACACCTGAAATGATAATCACAAATGTACTCTCTCAATGTGAAATCTTTAAGTTTATTTGTACACAAAGGTATTATGTTATATAAATGGCAACATTTGTGTACGCAGGTTAATTGTAAAGTCTGCCATTTAGTGGAAGTTAAATGATGTATGTATGTATTCATTATATATCTATACATGTGTGAAATTTGATCATTTCCCACAGCACACCAAATGATCTCTCACACATTTCTCACCTCAGTGGTTAGGAATCACTTACCCCAACGTTGCGCCGAAGGTGTAACACAAGCAGTTGTGTGCATGCGGCGTGCCGTCCCATTGAATAAATATAATTATCCAAGCTACTTATGGGCAGTCACACTTTGCCGAAGCTCCAAGGGGATGACAAAAAAAAAAAAAAAAAAGTGTTCCTACTCCAATTTGATCCAATCCAAACATTTTAGCAAACAGCCTGCAACACAGCATCCTTGGCTCGCTATAGGGACCAAGCCCTGCTGCGAACAGCGAAATACTGTAAATAATTGGTGCCCTCCCAAAAATTTTTGTATAGTAGTCACGTTTACCACGAGGGTCACATTCGAGAACCCCCCACTATGGCTGAAAATCCATGAAGTAGCGACCATGGATTTATCTTGTCGGCGATATACAGTATATCTGAAAAGATTTATATATAATACTATTACAGAATATGTACAGTATGTAAGGTGCAGGTATTTTTGTCCACATCCAAGTTCTACACTGTAGTATCTCTTACTTTGAATGTGTGCTTTTTTAAAAAGGCGGGACTTGGGATGAGTGACATGGGGGTCAGCAAATGCGAATAATTAAGGCCACCCCTAAAAACCTTCACACTGCAGTGGAATTGCATACAAATACCGCAAGACGACAGCAAAGGACTACTTTCATCTAAAAATGAAGCTCCTCTACTCACTACAATAGGTCAGAGGTTAGCCCCCGCCACCCCAATGTGATTTTTTTTTTTTTTTTTTGTCACGATTTAAGGTCAGTTTTTTTTATGTGAGATCAGAGCTGAACAGGAAACTTTGTTCTTATGAATGATCATTAAATGCAAAAGAGAAAGCCCATAGGTATTAAAGTACCAAACTTTGTGGTAGACGTCGGCTGTTAGAATGCGACTTGATGTGCTGGAAAGAAACAACACGTTCTATGCAATTTCTAGGGGGGAGGAGAAAAAAAAAAAAAAAAAAAAAGCCCCGTCATTGCGGAGGTAAGGAAAAGAAAGGCGATTTCGACAAGAATGATAGTTGAACATAGCACTTCAACAACAATACAGCCTTTTAATGATGCGGAACGTATGGTGGGGGCTACTGCCTTTTGTTTGATCGTAAACAAAGCCTAGCAGTGACTGGAAGTGTTCACGATCACGAAAGTGTGGCTGTTATTTCCATCCAAAAAGAAAACAAAAACATGCCAGGCATCTGACAGCGATTGCTACCCAACACCTTTTTGCTTGCCAATGCACTCCCAAATAAAACTGACTGACTGGCTAGCCTCAGCGCTGGTGTATAATTCTAATTTTACACTCTGCTAACCTAGTTGCTGTGCGTCTTTGACTTTGAAGCGTGTGCGTGTGTACTAACATGCTTATGAGCTTCCCTCATGACCTAAAGAAATGCACAAAGCCTAACCTCCCAGGTCAGAGGTGACGCTGGACCGCAAATTGCACTCAAGGACGACAGGTGATTCATCTGAGCAGATCAAAACAGGCTACAGTGGATGTAAAATGCTGTTTTTAGTAGAAGTCCATTTTTCTTGATTTTATTACTCTCCGTGCAGCCAGAGGTGGGAGTCAGAATTTATTTAGAAGCTTATATATACCTGATATACAGCGACCGACCGTTCAAGGTCATTTGGAGAGTCAGAATTTATTTAGAAGCTTAGATAATTGTCAAAACACAGCGTTTACTAGTTTATGATTGATACAATGCAAAACATACAGTTCCACAAGCCCGAGTCCTGCCGCAAAAAGCGAAAATCTGTGAGTAATTGACAAACCCTCCAAAAGGTTTAAAATTGCACAGAGATGCCACAAAATGGTGACAAACAGATTTCCTATTAGGCGGGGCTTTACCTGGATATGGTACAAGCTCCTCTCCTTCACTTCAACATTGACACCATTCATTGGCACCAAGATGTCACAAGATGGCGCCAAAGTAGAACTTTTTATTAGACAGGGCTTTGGCCTGACCACAAAAATAGTGAACGGGTGACTTTTTCAGCAAATAATAGAGAACAGATTCCAAAACGAAATCTGCAAATAGGTGAGCTCGCAAGTGGCGAATTGCGAATGTGTGAGGGAATACTGTACAACGGAACCTCCGAAGTCAAAACACCACATACAATCTGGTGGATGCACGCGCTCTTTGCTTTTTCTTTGGCTTTTTTAATGTATACCACAGAAGGTGTGAAAGTGTGACGCCACGAAAAAAATCTGTCTGCTCAGTACAATATGAGCAATACGATTAGTCAATACAGTGTAGCAGGTGAAAATCCGCGATATAGAAAGCATGTAAAAACATTTTTAATAGTTTCACCCTTCCCACATGCTCTAAACTTCCATCCATGCATTTTCTGAGCCGCCTATCCTCACACTTATTTTTTTTAAAATGTAATCATATCTGTATACAAAAAAACTAATTGCAAGCATAAAATGTATGGAAAATACTGCACGTATTGTAGTGTCCAAGTACATGCGTGTGGCCAACCTGTGGCCCACAGCAGCTTCAATAAAAGGCTGAAAAGTGCATGTGGCTCTCCTTTCCCACAAGCGAGGGCATTACACCAAGTACACTGCAGAAACTCATGAAACTATCGCTTAAAAGAAGCCAATATAGCGATATATGTATACAAGATTTTATATGGTGGTTAAATTCTCTTTCCACTTGAGGACTACGAATGTACATCAATATAGGTTGTATTTGATAATTTTTCTACGAAATTAGAAGTTCAGCGTAACCAAACGCATTGTGTTTAACGTTGGTATTTCAATGATGCTTGTTATCGCATAAATACTCAAAATCGCTTCATGTTTGTGAAATGCTACATCAGAGCGAAAAAGTTGCGCATAATAGTGCTTTGGTGCCATATTGACAAGCCATTTACCATGCAGACTAACTTCATTGTGATTTATGGCAAATAACACATCCTGTCCATCAGCCAGCCACCCGTGGGGCTCCTTGACTGTGCCGCTTTGTCCTTATTACCCGCTGTAAACCATAAACACCAGGCATTTCTCTGCTTTTTCAAAGCGTGTACCTGACAGCCACGATCCCCTGCAGCGCTGTCAGAGCTTAACCTTTCGCCTCTCACTTTCTCCTGGTGCACTTTTGCTACCCAGACTCCCGACGCCTCCCGAGGAGGCGCGATGCAGAAGGTTATGACTTTTCGCCGAGTGATGGATGAATGTCACGAGACATTTGGGTGAACATCTGGAGGGTTCGAGATGACAGGTGTTGATGTGCCTGCTCTCAAGTCAGTTGCCCTTTTCAGACGGGGGTTTTTGTCTTCTTTTGCCGTCTTCCGTAGCTGTTGGAAGAAGGTTGAGCAAACCTTTATGCTCAAAAGGCCACAATTGATTTTGAAAATGGACAACAAAAACTGTTAAAAGTTAATTAAGAAATGATATTTGTTTTTTATTGTTTTATTAATTTCATATTTTTGAAAAGCGGCACGGTGTGGACTGGGTAGAGCATCTGCCTCACAGTTCTGAGGACCGGGGTTCAATCCTTGGCCCCGCCTGTGTGGAGTTTGCGTGTTCTCCCCGTGCCTGCGTGGGTTTTCTCCGGGCACTCCGGTTTCCTCCCACATCCCAAAAAACATGCATGGTAGGTTAATTGAAGACTTTAAATTACCCGTAGGTGTGAATGTGAGTGCGGATGGTTTTTTGTTCGTATGTGCGCTGCGATTGGCTGGCAACCAGTTCAGGGTGTACCCTGCCTCCTGCCCGAAGATAGCTGGGATAGGCTCCAGCACTCCCGCGACCCTTGTGAGGATAAGCGGCTCAGAGAATGGATGGATTAACTTTTGGTCATTTTGAAATATTATCCACCATCCATTTTCTATACCGGAGAGGCGGGACCAAGTTATTGCTTTGCAAGTCATAAGTCTCAAGTCTTCTCACATGTAGTTTTTCTTCCACAGTCCATGTGGTTGTTTCAGTACAGCAATGATCTTCTCGGCCAGGAACCGCCGGATGCTCGGAGCGCTGTGAGAAGGCATGTTGTCATGGCAATGCAGCATGAGTTGTCCTGCCAAAAAGAGGGCTTGTCCCTTCTCGCACGCTGAACGAAGCCAATGCCGTAGGTTCTCTGTAGACGCGTAGATGTCCTCTGTCCCACATAGAGGGAGAAACTCAGCATTTGTAGTTTGGTTTAAAATATATCTCTTGTGACACCAGTCCGGAAACATTTCTGGTACACCTTGTATTGTTCTTCCTCTGAGCGAGGTAGGACAAGGAGGCAGAAAAAGCCGGATATGAGCTTGTGTGTCAGACCCGTAAACTCATCGAGATGTAAATGTATTCCAGTACAAGTTGGCCCTCTAATTTATTAATCCGGATGAAACGTCATCAATTTAGCGCCTGTCTCGCTATCAACTCTGCGTGAGGGGAGGAATGTGTGCCATTTCCACAACATGTAGTTTCTCCCCCCCACACACACACTAGTGGCAAACACACTAAGAAACGGGAAATTGAGAGGCAGTGCGGCTTGTGACAAGCTGTAACAGCTTCATTTTTAATATGACACAGACGCAGGCGGCTGGCTCGAGAAGCTGCCGCTTGCGTGCCCCCGTGTTGCCACTCTTGCTTTTATCATGGCGGACCCGCTATAAGCTATGCATTTGTCGTGTCGGCTGCAGTCGTGCATGAAACTCGTCACTGACTGCGTGTGTGTGTGTGTGCCCCCCAACAATGTCGTGAATTAGTCTCCCCAACCTGTGTGCATTTACGTGTGGCTTTGTCATGTCAAATCTGCTCACAGCAGAGTTCATTATGACAGCAAATTTTGATTCAGTTTTAGTCTTTTGACTAGAGTGCAGTTCAGTCATAATTTTGTTATCTAAATTGTTTGAGTTGACGAAATACCGTAAGACTACGGTCGACGAAAACTGTAGTAGATTTATAAATCCCAATTCCAAGAAAGTTGGGACATCGTATAAAATTTTAATAAAAACAGAACAGAATGAGTTGCAAATCCTTTTCGACCTATATTGAATTGAATACACTACAAAGACAAGATATTTAATGTTGAAACTGATACAGATTTTTTTAATTTTTTTTGCAAACATTCTCTCATTTTGAATTTGACGCCTGCAACATGTTCCAAAAGTGTGAAATCCTTAAAAAACCTCTTTCGAACATTCCACAGGGGAATTGGTTAATTGGAAACAGGTGAGTGCAATCGTTTGGTATAAAAAGAGCATCCCAGAAAGGCTCAGTTGTTCACAGGCAAGGATGGGGTGAGGTTCACAACTTTGTGAACTGCATGAACAAATAGTCCAACAAACAAATTTAGGGATTTCATCATCGCGGTCCATAATGTCGAAGGATTCAGAGAATCTGGATACATCTCTGCACATAAGCGGCAAGGCTGAAGACCAACATTGAATGCCTGTGACCTTCGATCCCTCAGGCAGCAATGTATTAAAAACTGGCATGTAAAGGATATTGTCACGTGGGCTCAGGAACAATTCAGAAAACCATTGTCAGTTGACACAATTCTTCGCTACATCTACAAATGCAGGTTAAAACTCAACCATGCAACGCGAAAGCCATAGATCAACAACACCCGGGGCCCGAGCTCATCTGACATGGACTGATGCAAAGCGGAAAAGTGTGCTGTGTGCTGATGAGTCCACATTTCAAAGTATTCTGGGAAGTCCTGGACGTCGTGTCCTCTGGACCAAAGAGGAAATGGACTGTCTGGATTGTTATCAGTGTAAAGTTAAAAAAAACAGCATATGCGATTGTATGAGGGTGGTGTTAGTGCCCATGGCAGGGGTAACTTGCACATCAGTGAATGCACCATTAACGCTGAAAGGTACATACAGGGTTTGGAGCAACATATGCTGCCATCCAAGCAACATGTTTTCAGGGACGTCCCTGGCTTCATAGTAAAAGAGTATTAGAGTGGCCTGCCAGCAGTCCAGAGCTATCTCCCATTAAAGTGGATGGTGCATTATGGAGCGCAAAATACAACAACTGAGACCCCAGACTGTTGCTCAACTGTAGATGTACATTAAGCAAGAATGGGAAAGAATTCCGCCAAAAAAGCTTCGACAATTAGTGTCCACAGTTCCCAAACGCTTATTGAGTGTTGTTAAAAGGAAAGGTGATGCCCCAGCTTTATTATTATTATGCCTTATTTTTTTATTGGATGCAAATGTGATACGTAATGTTAAAAACAATATTTTAAATACTTTTAATAATTAACTGCAACTAAATCTTAATCAAAAACTGTTGCATGCATTACAACATTTTGGGTTAAACAATTTATGGATACAGCAATAATTACATTTTCGCAATAAAAAGTACTTAAACATACTGTGGTGTATCAACCATCACAGAAAAAAAAATAAAAATTTTGGAAAATAAATAAAAAAAATATTGACTGATTGTGGGCTGCCGTGTTACTGTGTTAAAGGGTGCACAGTTGTGTAAATGTCCCCCCCTTACTGGGTTCTGTGTCATCGGAAGAATCGGTACAATGCTGTATTTTACGTTATGAATCAGATCCGGCAATATTTGGGTGGTCTACCAGCAGTTAACACACACAAGAGGTACGGTAATCTGTTAAACAGACTGTAGACCAACTTGCAGATGTCCAAACATCATTAAAAAGTCTGTTCTCAAGTTAACAGCGATGTTAAATGAGAACTCTCAAGCATTAACGAGCATCAGGTATTGAGATTTACGCCTCCAGTGCAAACAATCAACGTGTCACCAGCACGGGAGCAATTCTTTAATGAGGCAAAGACGACGAACATGACCTCATAATCACCCATGGAAGAGTAGAAAACGAAACACGACCTTTTTGGAGTGGGTGATTTTCACACGTTTGCTCATTTGCCGCTGGTGACGAGATGAGAGGGGACGATTATTCCATTAACTCGGGCCGAGAATGCGTCACGTTGTGGGGCTGAATGGTTTATGTAGTGCTTCCCTTTGTATACCTGAATAATTCATCATTGTTAATTGCAAGCATTGCACAACTGAACTGAGTCGCATGGTGGTACCATCCACACACACGCTGTATATATATATATATATATATATATATATATACACATATATATATATATATATACACATATATACACACACACACACACACACACACATACATAAACACACACACATGTATACATACATACATATATATACATACACACATATATATATATACATACATATATATACATAAACACACATATATACATATATATATATATATATATATATATACATACATACATGTATATACATAAATACATATACATACATATATACACACACACACTACTGTTCAAATGTTTTCACTTGTAAACGTCCTTATTACTTAAAGCACCTTTCCCCCCCCAACATGGTGTCTAAACTGTATTTCTGTTGAATTGAATGTTTTCTTCATGAAAAAAAAAGCCTTTTCTTTGAAAATCAGAGTATATATTTTAATGTCTAAGAGCGAAATGAGGAAATCCAAACGCAATTCACGATTTTATACATGAGATATTTTTTTTGTTCAGGAATGCAAGTAAATAACTAATTAGACATCTTAGAAAATACAGTAATATAGTACTTTACACTTGTTCTGTTTGTTTTGTGAAACATAAAATTTGACAATTCATGGATACGGTGATAATTATATTTCAGTATCAAAAAGAGCTTATACTGTTGTGTTAACCATAACAAAAACATTTTAAATCAAATAATAGAAATAAAACAATCACCAATGCTGTTTTTTTTGTTTTTTAAATTTCTGCTGTAACGCGTCGATTTCCCTTCTGTTTTTGTTTTTTTGTCTTAGGACAATGTACACATATATATCACAAGACGAAGAAATGCCTGCACCATATTTATCACAAAGCTAATTTCCATCTGTTGGCCAGAACAAAAATTAAACAAAATAAAATATGAATAAACAAAAGTTTATCTTAATGTAAACTGTGGCATAAACCCTTGAATGGGCGGTGGCTAATTAAGATTTTTGTTAAGATACATATATGTATTGGATATACCTGAATATGCTTTATGGCCCCGTTAAACTGTACTAAATGATGTTTTTGCATGGAGTCAACTAATTTACAGTTGTTTTACAACAAGTGTGCTTGAAGGAGAGCATAAATCAGTGTTTAAAATGCAAATGAATGCATATTTAAATTGTAATGGAATTCACCCTCGCAATAACTGCCAGTAGGGGGCAGTGTGTGGCCTCTTTCGTCACTCTTCTCTACTGAATACAAGGCTGTCAAAACATCCCCACATCTGCTTCCCACTCACACACACACTGTAGCTCTTTGTTCCAGCCAGTTGAAGGTGCTCGAGCCCAGTAGAAGCTATAAGCATTTTTTTTTTTTTTGGGGGGGGGGGGGGGGGGGGGGGTGAGCTGCTCAAGTGTGACTCTGGTAAAATTCTTATATCCCCTTTTAACAAGCCACCCCAAAAAAGTTGCAGACACCTTGAAATGCATGGGTGAACTCGAACAATGACACTCTGTGTTGAAGGCTGAAATTTTATTTTCCCCTCTTTTTTGCAAGTGAGACAAAAGAATGACTAATTTACCGTATTAGTTGACATTGTTGTGGGTTTTAATATTTGTGCGCAGTTTTATCGCAAAGTATATAAATCCAATACAAATACCAGAACTCCCTCTGCTGTCCCAACTTCCAGTGCCAGTGATGTATCTTTTACAGGGGGTGTATTAGCATTGGATAATTGCTATTGGCGGGTTGATTATGATTAATTTATAATTCACTCATTGTCCATTCATCAACAATAAATATGGGCTGCTGGGCTGTGGAGCCAACTCCTTTTAACCAAGTATTGATCAGGCCATTAATAAAGCCATCCGTTACTACGGTATGTGAAGCTTTCAATGAGATTTTCTTTTTCACGAATACTGTATACGTATAGTAAAGCTCATATGTCCATTTAATGCTGATTTCGACTTACATCATTCACCCGCCTGTACTGTAGTGGTAAAAGAAAAATGCTTCATAACCACGTGTTAATGAGTAGATAGAGTACAGTGAAAGGCACTATTCGCAGCAGATAGACTGAGTCCAAGAATCTGCAAATAGTTGATGCCCTCCATAAAAGGGATTGCAATTGCCTATAGACAAGCACTACTTGTGTCTAAATGAACCTCTTGAACTAATTCACATGACTCTGTTCAAACAACTAAGGCTTACAACTAAGGCTGGATTTACTTCAGATAGTAGTAGTGACTTTTTTTTTTTTTTTTTTGTGTGTTTATTTGTTGTTGGGTTTTTTTTGCTCCGTAGACTAGTGGCACAATTCACATACCGGTATGCTTCATGCTAGCGTAGAGAATAAATATCAATGGGATCGGTTATTTGCCAATGCAACTGAAGTGTAAATGGACAAGTTAGATCTACCCTATCGGAATCTACTGTATCAATCGCCATATAATACTTGAAAATACGTGAAAATAGTCAAAATAAATGGACATAGGCACTAATGTTCAACCGGGCACTTTTCCTGGATTTACATTGAAGGATAAGTGCCCAATTCTTATTTAACACCTTTATCTTTTATTTTGTGTCTATTTCCATGTACACGCTAAATTTCAAGTACCCAAGACTAAGAACTGAGAGACAGATGCCCAAGTTGCTCGTAAAGAACTCCAAAAGCATCACCTCTAGGCGGTGTCGGCGAGAGAAGTGAACAATAATAAATAATACTATGGATCTATTAAATGTTAGCTATGGTTTATTTGGTCTGGACTGACTCATTTCCCCCCATTAATTTAAATGAGAGTAACCTCCACATTACTCCACGTGCCGCCACAGAAATTATTCTGCTTATTTAATGATGGGCACACCTCTAATGAATAATATTTACATCATATTTAAATGGTCTTCTGTATGCTTTCACTGCAGTTTAGATTAACAGGTGTTTACTTGTGTTGTTTGGGAAGACACAGGTGTATCTACAATACGTCAACGATTGCCGTATTTTCAGGCTCACGTTGACGGGGAGGACCTAAATTGTTCATTTACACTATCGTCACATTGGCAGATATCCAATTTCATATCCAATTTTTCTCCGCATATGGGAGAGGCCTGATTCCGACCTGAGTATAGCCTAACTGAGTCCACACAATTTTTTTTTCTCGTCTTTACACTGCTGTGACGCATTTCCCGACCGTGCCATTAAAAATCAGAATTGTGTCACTTGAACCATGCAGTGTAAATCCAGCAGCAGACTTGCAGTGTAAATGCATCCTAAGCCTTGAGACTTGTGTTTAAAAAACAAAAAAAAAAAGATTTTTTTTTTTTTAAAAGGCATATGCTGTATGCTTGTAGCAGAGATGATTCAAACAGCAGGAAGGAGCAAATGCACATTCAGCTTGCATGAACCTCAGCAGCCGAACTGATTGAAGTGCACTGAGGTGTTTCAGCCCTTGAATATGACTTGCTGCTGGTCAGCTGGCTTTTTTTTATTTTTATTTTTTTTGCCTTAAACCCTTGACTCTACCTTGCCTTAAACATCCGGCCAGGGAGCACCCAGCCATTCCTCTCCTCTGGGTACAAATCAAATTCAGAGGAAAAAAAAAAGAAATAAATAAAAATGTAAAAAAAACCAGTGGAAGAGCAAAACCCATTTTGCTGAGCTTACCCCCCGCAACCATGCTGGTAGTTAGCCAAGCATCGATAGCTGATCACATACTTAGCTTGCACTTTATGACAACTACAGTAGTGGTACCGCAAAGGTCAAACACAATCCATTCTGTGATGCTGCTCAAACTTTAATTTGGTCAACTTTTCCATTTTCTTTTTTTTTTTTTTTTACTGGCAGGAGTGGGCGAATTTGCTCCATCCGTCGCTCAGCAAGTCTTTGTTCTGACAACGCTAGCCGAGCTGTCCGACCTCAGCTTGAAACATCGCCTTCACCATCATTAAAATACTGCTTGCTGCGATCTGTCCTCTCCTGTGCGAGCTGGACTCTTCACTTTCAACGTTCTAGCAACGCGGTACATTCAACAGCAAAACAACAGGGAGACACGTTTAAAGAATCAATCTGTTCGTCAGCATTTGCATTGATGGCAAAAGTTCTCACACCTTGTACTTAAGTAGAAGTACAGATACTTGTGTAAAAAAAAAAAAAATATTTTGATAAAAGTACTGATTCAACTCCTGTAGTACAGTGAAAGCAAACAAATTACAGATTGAAATGTACTAAATTAAACTAACCACAAAAGTAAAAAGTAAAAATATACTTTTTTACTGTCAATTATATACAATACTCATTTTAATATCTTGGTCAACAGAAAAAAAAAAAGTTTCTGCAAACAAACTAGTTTCCCTCTTTTATTACTTACATAATGCTCATATAGAGAAAATATTTAAAAACGTTACATTTGGCGTGTTGTTTAAGAGCTTGCTAGTGTAGGCTTGACTTTTATGCTATCAAAACATGTTCCCATAGCTTTGCTAACTTTGTGAACTGACTAAAAAAGCATGTTAAATTTGCTAATGATAAAAAAATATTATTATTATTATTATTATTATTTTTAGATGGAACAGAGACTTTTTAAAAGGCATAAGCTGGTGGTTTTTGGATGGCACAAGACAACGTTTTTGCAACAAATCATTCTTGTAGCTGACATCAAACTTATTTTTTCCTATGGGTTTGTCCCATCAGCGGTCGCCACAGTGTTTCATCCTTTTCCATGTAAGCTTATCTTGTGCATCCTCCTCTCTAACATCAACTGCCCTCATGTCTTTCCTCACTATATGTATCAACCTTCTCTTAGGTCTTCTTCTAGCTCTCTTGCCCTGTAGCTCCATCCTCATCATGCTTCTACTGATATACTCATTGTTACTCCACCTGCTCCCTGCTTTTACTGTAGATCACAATGTCATTTGCAAACATCATGGTCCATGGGGATTGCAGTCTAACCTCATCTGTCAGCCTATTTATCACTATTGCAAATTGGATGGAGCTCAGAGCTGAGCCATGATGCACTCCCACCTCCATCTTAAACTTCTGTCACACCGACAACACAGTTCACGACAGTTCTGCTGCCCTCATACATCCTGTACTATTCTAACATCTTCTCTGCCACTCAAGACTTTGTCATGCAAATAATGCTTTAATAAGGCCATGCATGGGGAATATCTTGCTTCTCCAAATCTATTGCTATTGTCATTAATGCTCCCAGGTTCACGTTCCTCCATGTCACTGCTGTCTTTGTGTTTTTGACCCAAGAGGCTGACTGGTTAGCACATCCGCGTCACAGTTCTGAGGACCGGGGTTCAAATCCCGGCCCCCCCTGTGCGGAGTTTGCATGTTCTCCCCGTGCCTGCGTGGGTTTTCTCCAGGCACTCCGGTTTCCTCCCACATCCCAAAAACATGCATAATAGGTTGGTTGAAGACCCTCAATTGCCCGTAGGTGTGAATGTGAGCACGAATGGTTGTTTGTTTATATGTGGCCTGCAATTGGCTGGCGACCAGTTCAGGGTGTACCCCGCCTCTCGCCCAAAGATAGCGGGCATAGGCTCCAGCATGCCCACAACCCTAGTGAGGATAAAGCGGTACAGAAAATGGATGGATGGAAGACCCCAAGATCTTAATCAATCATGATCTCAACGACTGTTGACTTTAACTCTCTCTACTTTCATCTTTTTTACGTCATGTCATCATCCGCAGAGGTTGAAAAAAGTGATCAGCATATTTAGACAAAGTAAGGAGTAGAAATTATAAATTTGTTTTCAAATGTAGCGAGTAAAAGTAAAATGTCAGAAAAATAAATGCTCAAGTACAGATACTTAAATATCTACTTGCATACACTATCGAGGTATTTGTACTTCATGACTTAACACAACTGGCATTTGCATACATTAAACAGAGCTTTATGTATGTAAGCCCCAGCACAGTATAGTATGCGGAGGCTCAGACTGAAATCTCCCAACTTTGTAGTCAGCCAGCACAATACTTACTGAGGGAGATCAGTTTGGATTAAGAAGAAAAAGTTGTCACAAGCCTTTGTGACAACAGGCTCTAAAATAAATATTAATTAATTATTCTTGGTTAAATAAACACTAAACCCTATTTCAGTGCTGTGGTAAAGTTGTAAAAAATTAATGATTTTTTTATTTTTTATTATTATGTTTTTTTAATATAAGTTGGACACCACATTATGTGGCCGTAATCTGTTTTAGCTGATATTTCTAAACTGTTAAATCAATCATGTAGCCTACGGCCATATAACTCTGGGTACTGGAGTATTTTTTGTTTTTTTTGTTTTTTTTGTTTTTTGGTAATAGTGGGTTAGCCTGTTTTGTTAGCTTCTGTTAATGTAATTTTACATATTTTTTCTTGTCCCTGTGAGTCATTCGTTGTCTTTGCTAACTGTATTCTCTGGGAATGGTCTTACCTTCTATTAATATAGTTGTTCTTTAACTGCTGTTAGCAATAAATTAGCCTCTGTTTAAGATTTTCTAATAAATCCATATCATTTGGAAGAAGATTGCTTGATAAATGCAGCGACAGCAAATCACAACGGGGCCAATTGTAAAATTAAGGAAACGTGGTATAGCATATGATATTGTTGCGCTAATAGGATAGCATGTTACTCAAGGACAGCCATTATTTAATTTAATTTCCTGCGTCACGTATCATCTATGTTTTCCCAGACAGTTTGTCTCAAGGGAAACCCTCATGGCGAAAACCGAAACTCATTCCTCCATTTCAATTTAAAGATTGTGGGTGTGAACATGACCTCTGATCATTTGAAAAAAACAAAGGATTTATGAATATTCAGAGCGAGGAGTCAAATGTCACCAGTAACAATAACAGAGCTTGAAGTTTGCTGGCAAGCTTGAGCTAATGAATGCGTGCAGCTCATCTTGATTTGCTTGGATGGCAAATGTTTAGATGGACTCTCCATGGCCTCAATCGCAGTTTAACCTACAACTTTTTAAAAAAGGATGGAAAAGGTTAATTTCAGTGTTCAAACTGAAATTGAATGTGTGGATGGTGCAGTCTTAACTTTGATTGGTTTGAATTTTGTTATTGAACTTGATTGATTTTTGTCTGCTTACTTCACATTACTTATGGTGTACATTCTCAGAAAAAAGACAAATAAAAATCACACGCAGAGTCTATCCTTTGTTACTCACCGAACAATGGTTTTGATGCAGGACATATAATGCATGAAGCAGTTCCAACGCTGCAGTTGTGTGCTACGACTTCTAGAGGCTTAGTCATTCCACGTCTATTCGGGGAGAGGCTTTCATTTGAACAAATTCATTTTTGGAATAATATTAAACCTTTTATATCAAGTGAAAGTGGGGGACGAGCATGGAAAAATGGAATTAAATTAAACAGCTCCCCAGAACACAAACATGGATGAATACAACATTGTGGAGTGATCAGATCAGTCTATCGGAACACAAATTGTTGTGAAAAAAAACGGTGAGACTGCACACTTTAATTCATCTGAAAAACTGTTTATATGCTTTAGTAGGTGGTGCTGTTTTAGCTAGCGACGTGGTTTAAATAGGCTCAGCACTAAACTCTTTAACGTTCATGGACTATTTAACGTCTGTCAACTAACCATTTTTTTCCCAAATGGAATTTGCCTCAAGTGGATGATGGGTGACAGCTAATTGGGGCATGGCATCCATTGGATGGACAGCTTTAATACTGCACAAGGAACTCGTTTAAAACCATCCAAGAGACGGTTTAGTGCTTCAGTACATGCTGCTTTTTTGGTTAGCAACACAGTTTAAATGGGCTCCACAGTGAATTATTTTAAGTCTGTGTGGGGAAGAACACTGAACCCCCCCCCCCCCCCCCCCCCATATTCGCGGTTCAGCACTTGCAAAATCGCTTATTTGCATTTTTTTTAACCTATCCTCTACCATTCATAGAAAAACACACAGTGGGTAGAGAAAGTATTCTGAATACTTATGGTTGTGCGATTTCAGTTTTTCTTTTTTAATAAATGTCCAAAAACTTTTAAAATTCCGTTTTTTTCTATCAATATAGGGTGCTGTGTGTACATTAATGAGGAAAAAATGAACTTAAATTATTTTAGCAAATGGCTGCAATAAAACGAGTGAAAAATTTAAGGGAGTCTGAATACTTTCCGTACCCACTGTATTTGCAGATTTTTTTGCTTAAGCCAAAGCTATGTCTAATTTTAAAATATTCCTTTGGCAGCATCCTTGAACTCTGTTGAAGTGAGGGCAGGAGCTTCATTTAGTCAGGCCATTTCCTTGACTAATGGAAAAAAACGATTTGGTGCCATCCGATGGCATCTTTGTGCCAATTAAACACTTTGAAGTGAGCTAAAGAACTTCATTTAAATGTAGCATCTGTAGGCAATTACAAATTCTTTTAGGAGAGTGTCAATTACTCGCGTGTTTTCGCTGTTCGTGGCAAGGCACGGTCCTTAGGTCTCGCAGATAGCAGGAGTTGACTGTACAACCATTTATTTTCTTGAGGGGCAAGCGAGTCTACTTAGAGTGAGGCATTTATTTGAGGAAATACAGTAGTTAATAGAAACTACAATATGGTGCCGGTAATTAAACCAATTACATCCACAGCCATAGCTAGGTCCCTTAACTACTTCTAAGTGTGCTAAAGATGCCTCACAAAGCATGCATTTTAGATTATTGTATGGAAATGGAATGCATTAGGAACATGATCCACAGATTTATTGTGTGAATAGCATTTCTATTTGACACCTGCTGGCAAACACACACACAAAAACAATAAATAAATAAATCAGCCTGAGCCCAATTACTGACTTTCAGGAGTTTTGGGGCATGTCTCACATTGTCGTGTCCACATTAGTGCAAAAATGATATCGAAAGTTATTTAATGGAATTCCCCGGCCTGCTGAAAGACTGAAACGACGGGGCAAATGATGTGCTTGCAACAAAATGCTGACAAGAAATCATCTCTATTGTATACAGGAAGACATATGCTAATTCCCGCTCATGAATATGTACCATTACAAATGCATATTGTGCGGGGGATCACGTAATGGTCAAGTTATGTATTTATCAAAATTCATTGTTACGATACGCCGCAGCATAAAGACGAGATGTGTGCAATTTGTGGAGTATTACTGGGTACATTTGTAGCGCTCCCGGTTTTGGAGAGTGACTATGTATGGGAGTAATGAGAGTATTTGGCATGTTGCGCTCAAGTCACATCCAGCTGAGGTCTTTGATGTGTTCACATATGAGATCCATAGCAATGAACTGGGTCACCTTAAACTGCCTTACATTGAAAATACTCATAGATGTGAGCAACGTCTTAACGTAGACTCCACATGGGTTGAGGGTTACAATGAATTCTGGGTTTGAATTATTAAAGCAACACACAGAGTCATGTGCATGCAATAACCAAAATTCCCAATCTGGTTGAACTGTCTTTTTATGATTATTTGTGCTTACAAAAAGTGAAATTTAAATTTATTTTAAATGAATTCTCTTAAGACTGATGACTTACTGAATATCCATATGCACTTTATTATTTTTATCCCTCCACTGTGCGAAAAATTATTTTAAACGAGCTGAATGAGGGATTTTAATGTGTATGTGTGTATGTATATTATTTTTTTTATGATGGAACAACACAATATGGTTAAGGTTAAGTAGGTTTACACACAGCCGCAAAAGATGCGTTCTTGCTGTATGTGTGAAAACGACAACAGCAATTACGCTGTGATTTACTGTTTAGTACGCATGCATGAGCGTAGATTCTGTTTGCTTTTCTTAAAGGAAAAAAATAACATCCACCTTTCAATAGCAAATTACGATTACTGTATTATTTTAGCTTGCACTGTCGGTGCAAGCTGGAGCAACTTTGTCACCTACGGTAGTCTGGATAAAATTCTTTTATTTTCAGTTTTAAAAGTTGAGAAGCTGTCTGAGAGTTTTGCATTTATTGATCATCATTTGTGAGCTATGCAGTCCAATGACTAGATCAATCTTAGCCTCACACAGGCAACGAACCCAAGTTAGCTAGCTAGCTAGGTGCGTAGAGTAAAGCCTGCACCAACATGAACCTATTGTGCTCTCGTACGGCCCCTTCAGTGTGGCTGGGGCTGCTGATTTCCCTGTTGTGGTATAGTAAATAAATTAAAAAAAAATAAATAAATAGATGCTGTTGCTCTCTGCTATTTCTGATTTTTGTGATGGATTGCATAATCTGAGGTGAGGCTGGCTACTCGCAGCCGCACGTCGCGTCTCACCAATGTATGTGAACAGGAAATACTCAAATTCAGCAATTATGACGATGAAATCATGGACATTATTGGATTTAAAAAAAAAAAAAATACAAATCACAGACAAGAGAATTAAAATGGGAAATAATTTTATGTAATTTTTTTAACTCTTCATGATCAAAGTAAGGTAAAGGTTATATTTTCCTAAAAGGAAAATATTTAAGCTTTTATATGTTATGAACTATTATTTGTGTTTTATTGTAAAAAAAAAATTTATTAGGACTTTTCATTTATAGAAAACATTTCTGCAGCACTTTTTTGTCATTTGTTTCTGTTTTCACAAAAGATAAGCAGTTATGTTTTGCATAGTTACTGTACATATTGGGAACTACACTGAAAATAAACTTAATTAACAAAGTTATTGAGTACAAAAGAAATTGGATGCCTGCAGGCATAAAAAGCACTTTCCTTATTTCCAGTGTAGCGTTAATTATACTTGGTGACAAATGAGTCCAATGTATAAAATATTTGGCTCGTTGCCTTTCCTCGTGATATTGACCAAGGGATGAAAACAAGATTTGTTTGTAATCAACATTTTTTCATTTCCCACTTGGTCACTGTGATATTTTTGCTGCATCCTTCCATTATTAGTTTTTTTTCTGTCCCATAACTGGAATACAATACAGCACATTATACTGTAGGTGATAGCTGTGTGCTACACAAAAGCCTGACAAAGAAGCACAGTGACAATATTATAGCAGAATAGTGGTGAGATGCCGTCGTATGCTTCCATCATAGAATATAACACACACACACACACACCTAATAAGGTGTATATTGAGTCTATATTATACTTGTCTTTGTTATACTTGACTACTATTGCTGTGAGTGGTGTGTCATTTAAAATACTACCTGTAACATTTTAGAATGTTCTATTAGTTTGTGTAGGCGTCACACACAAGGATTATTATTATTATTACAAATTAAACTAATCCAGCACACAAAGTCATTATGTTACATGGCTCAAATAGTTTTCACAGCAGTTGGGAAGGATTTTCCTTGCTTCTCAGTTGGTTTTGTGCTAATTGTTTGGGAGGGGGGTGGGAATTAACTATTATATTTGGTGAAAGACATGTTTGGTTCATTGATGTCCTACAGTACATGGTAGAATTTTGATATGATGTCATTCTGCATCACTGCAAACTATAACCACAATCATAAACATATTGTTAAAAACAAAGTGAATTTAAGAGAATTGATTGCAGTTAGTTTTTAAGATTTAATTTAATTAAAAAAAAATGATTGTAAGTTGATTAGATTTAAACATTTTATTAAATAGAAACTTGATTCTGGGCAGTTTAAATTAGATTACAAATGTTTTTTTTTCATTTTATATTAATGTAAAATTGCATTAAATTAAAAAATGAAAAGTTTGAAAATGGGAAGCTTATATTTAAAAACTGTAATAAAAAATACACTAGTATACAATTTAAATGTAAAGATTAAAGATTGCAATACGTGGCCAACCATCGAGAAGAAGTTGTTGGGCAAAGTTGCTTGTTCCTCACAGAGAGACATCTTATATATTTGGATCAGCAATCCTTCTCATTGCTAAAAAAGTGCAGCCGGAGCCTCTCGGCAAAGATTAATGACCATTGATCCCCAAGCAAGCTCAAGCCACCGGGGCACCGAACCCTGCTCCTCTGCAGCCCCAATGAGCAGCTAAATCCTCATTGTGTTACTTCTTCTTTACATCTTGTGTGTGTGTGTGTGTGTGTTTTCACCCCCTAAACCGAGCATGAACCACAAAAAAGGTCAGCCGGCTTTACTTTGTTCAGCCAAGTGTGGGGCTGATGTTTGCATCCATCCATCCATCCATTTTCTGAGCCAGCAATCATCGGGCAGGAGGCGGGGTACACCCTGAACTGGTTGCCAGCCATATTTAAAAAATCAAAGTATGCATTGATGTGAATTCAGGAATCTTATTCGGCATCAAAAGCGGCAATACAGTAAACCACCGTTTATTGCAGGGGATGCCTTCCAGACCCACTCCCATTTTGGAGGGATAAAACTAACTGTTTCTATATGCTGTCTATACTGCGGATTTTCACCAGTTAGTTTCATCCCTCCAAAATGCTTTTTTGCTACAGAGAGGCTAACGGAAATCAGTGTTAATGTTACAGTTGTTGAAAACCTTCAAACAACTGCTACTTTAACACTTAAACACTCTGCCTCTTCTACTTGTTGTAATTATGGTACATCTCTTCCAGTAGCGCTCAGTGCTACCTAGCATGTTGCGCCACAACCATGGTACTACACTTAAGGTGCACAACTCTATATTCACATGAACGATGAACTGCAATATGAGGATTTGGTCGGGAGAATACTGTACTTCGAAAATTGAGGCTGTGTTCTTCTGCAGAGTCCCTTAAAACCTATACTGTATAATCAGCCTCATTGTCTCTGTTAACGCTTCTGCCTGCGTGGCCTTGCTAATGACATGAGCGTTATCAGAAAAGTGACATCGCGCGGGGTCACCGCCGATGTGGGACTCAAACGGTGCATTAGCATTTGGATCGGAATAATTCCCGCCGTATATTAGCTCACACGTGGCGAACTCTTACCGTGTGCGCCATATAAAAGGGTTTGTTCAGAGTGGAATTGTGAAGTGTGAAAAGCCAACTAATGAATGCTTCTTTCCTCTTATCTTGAACATAAACAAAAAAGATTGTGTTTTCAAGAAAAACAGTTGATAAACCATTATCATCTACTAACCATCAACAGTACACTTTTTATGAAATCTCTATCTCATGTCATATATCATGTCATAATGACATCATTTGTCACATCTTTTTGCTGTGGTGGCGCAATCCTGTTATAGATATTCAGTCACCTGGAAAAGTTACAAAATATAGCGGAAAAAAAATCCTTTACAAATAAAGTATTTTAATTTTAATTTAATTTTGTATTACTCTAATTACAGTAACTGGGTGGTAATTGGTTTGTAAAGCAATGCTAATAGTTTTTGCTCAACAGTACATGCTAACTGGTCAAGAACAAACTTAGCTATATAATAAAAAAAGAATATATCTATATATATTAACAGATCTTTTCCTGATAACATGAGTGAAAGGGTTGCATTGGTTTGACTGATACATTCCATTACGGCTGAAAAAATATGAAAATAGAAGGGATGGCTCAACCCGTGGTGAAAGAAATTCGCTTGATGCTGTCATTTTTGCTGAGTCATGTAGCCCACTTTTTTTGCATGTGTGTTGAGAAACACAACTTCAGAGCATAATTACAGTTTTTTTAATAATATAAAGAAATCACTTTTACTAGAGCTACAGTCTCGTATTTCTGCATGATTTTTTATTTTTTTTTTAATGGCAAATTAATTCGACAACAAACAAAAGGACACTCATCTCTTAATGGTGGGAACGCTGCTATTAGCCAGTAACATCTGCTCACACAGCCAATGTGGTTAGTCACCAGATGTCACATGATAAGAGATGAATCTGTGATGATTTGCAGCAAACATGTTGCACAATCTGCTGCTAATGATCCTAACATGGCACAAGGAAAAACCTTCAAAAGTCACATTGAGCGTCCCGAACTGCTAATCCTGTGATATCATCCAAAAATAATTGCATCATAGCGTGACCGATTGGAAAACATACTGGTAGGCAGCACAAGCACACACAGGCTTGTTTTAAAAAATACAAATATATTACTGCATTAGCCAGTTTGCCTCATTAAGTCGCCATGTGTTGTTAGCCACCTGCCAGGACTACATCTACTGTTTTGAATGCCATTAGATTTTTAAATTTTAATATTTAGATTCAAGCAGTTTAAATACAAAAGAATAAATATTATATTTATAATAATGTAAAATGTTTTTTAAAAATGTTTAAATAAAAAAAATGAATTAAAAGGTTATTGGCAGTTTAGATTTAAAATGTAACAAATTAAAAAATATATTGAATTATATTTTGGTTTTATTCAAACAATTTCAAAATTGGATAGCATGCAGTTGAATATTTTTGGGCTCATTCTGCTTGTTGAGTTTTCCATCTCTGTTTTATGAAATGATTTAGAAGACGTGCTAAAAATATCCCCATAAAAGGCATAACGCGTACATCCAAAAAGAGAAATCATATTTACTCATTTGAATAATTACATTTGTTCCTGTTTTTGTCCCAAGTTCTTTAGAGAAACAGTAAAGCAGGAAAACATCATGTAGTCTAATAAAAGCAGGATAAACAGAGTCTATCAGCACATGCTTGCATATCTTATGTTTAATACACATAAGTCACAGCTCTATCCTATTCTCTGCTCCACTGGGCATCCTTTGGATCAATTCCATTTGTTTGACTAAATGGAGAAATTTGGTTTGTCATTGGTGTTTTTCATCAAGCAATACCATTGTCTTTGTGATTGCAAATGGATGCTGCTTTGACATACAACAATAACAGACGGGGAGCAGTGCTTGCGGTGTTATTGAGGCGTTGTGATAATTGGTAGAATGGGGTGTTTACTGCTCACTCACTGCGACTTCATAATGATTGTTGAGATATCCGGAAAAATGCTTTTTCAGGAATTTTGCTAAGCCACACCCCAAAAGTCTCAATGGCCAATCGCAGCACATCACATGCTCAAAGACAAGCAACATACTTATCGGTAAAACACTGCTATGCTGTTGTTAGCTTGTTAATGAATAAAGCCATGCAGTCAGTCAAATCCCTACAAAAAAATAAAAAAAAAAAAATCAACAGGTACAGCTTTTTCTACTCCATAGTAAGCAATGTACACGGTATTATCCCTAAAATAATGCTGCTGTTAGCTCATCACCCAAAATGCTAACGTTATTCAACTAACATTAGGCCCAGTCCTTATCCGTGGCGCTAGCAAGCTAAGCTAATGAGGATAGTTCCCAGTTGCAACATGCAAAAATCATGTTGCGGAGGCAGATTGGCTCCATAAAAAGGCAGCGAGCAGCTGGTGCTTCGTACCCGGGCGCGCGTCTCGACGTGATGTGGGCCCCCCTATGACATTTTCACCGCCTTCGCATCTCATCAGCGCGGTAATTAATCATTGACCAAACAAGGTGGTGTCTGGAACATCGGCACTTGGCGCATGCCACTGGGTGACGGGTAAACTGTTGCCATGGTGAGGCAACATCTCAGACAGTAGCACCTTTAGTTTATGCTGCAATGTACGGTGTTCCGCCACTATGCTGTGGTTAAATCGTTCACGCCCCAGCTTAATCGCTGATTTTTTTGTGGAACATAGCTCCAGTAGCTCACAAAAGTGAGTGTACAACGCACGTTTGTAAAGATTTCATTACATGGGACCAGAACTTCACTTTTGTACTTAGGGGTGTACTCACTTTTGTTGACAGCAGTTTAGGCACCAATTGTTGAGTCACTGTATATTTCACTGCAGAGTCTTCAGCTCCGCGAGTATCCAAAGCTATGGGCTATGGCACACGAATAACAAAAACTGCAATGTTAAATATTGCAGAAGTTTTTTGTGGACCTGCCTGGACACCTCCAAAGTTCGTTAGCGCTACCATCCATGCTAGCATGGAGAAAATGCCACAGTGGCTTTAAAGTACATTTTACTCCACAACTGTAGGTGGTGCCCTAGATAAAAAATATCTGCTGATTTCTTACAATTCCTTTAATTAGTATTTTGTAAGTTTGACAGTCCATCTTGGAAAGAAAAAAAAAATAGGATTTACTGGTTTGGAGGAGCCATGATAACCATTGTGTCAGAGCAGTTAGGCTTCCTTACGAGGATACAGCCTGCGGATGTGGCCTTGAGGTACAAGGTGTATTAAGAAATGGAGTACAGATAACCCACTTGTCAGTCATGCACACACATGTACGCACACACGCATGCAAAAAAAAAAAAAAAAAAAAAAAAAAAAAAAAGACACTCATAAGTCCAAGACGTAACAGTCTGTGTGGGCAAGTTACTTACAAAATGATGATTACTAGTTACTGTCAGTTGAAAGTAATATTACACTATTCCTGTTTGTGAATTGTATTGAGTTACAGTGAAGCCTCACATATTCGCGGTTCGGCATTTGCCGATATTTTGGGGGAACCTATCCTTTTGAATTTGCTGAGAAACAGCATTTTGCATTTTTGTTTTTACTCAGGTAAAAGCAATAACAGTATTACTTTGGTGCCATCTGGTATCATCTCGGTGCCAAGGAAACAATTTAAAGCAAGTAGATGAGCTTAATTTTGGCAAAAGTAGCCGTTTGCCCCCATCTTGTGGCATTTATGGGCAAATACAAACCCTTTTAGTGGGGTGACAATTGCAGATTTTCATTATTAGCGGCAGGGTTCAGGCCCTAACTCCGAAAACAGGTGGGGTTCACTGTGCACCGTTTCTGCATTACGTAAAAGTCAGTTGCTAAAAATTAGGGCCCATATTCAGCCTCTAAATCCCGATTCATTATTCATGTTGACAGTAACAAATGATTACCGAATCAGAATTGAATAGTTACTCCTTGTACTATTCTGAAATAAAGGTATGTCATCGTCCAACAAATAAGAAATACAATTTGATTATTTGAAAACTATCTATTGGGTTGGAAAATTACATTTTCATATGCACCAAATATTAGTTCTATTAGTTTTATATGTTTTATTGTTCCATAGGTGCGGCACGGTGGACGACTGGTTAGAGTCTCAGCCTCACAGTTCTGAGGACCATGGTTCAATTCCCGGCCCCGCCTGTGTGGAGTTTGCATGTTCTCCCCGTGCCTGCGTGGGTTTTCTCCGGGCACTCCGGTTTCCTCCCACATGCCAAAAACATACATGGTAGGTTAATTGAAAAACTCTAAATTGCCCGTCGGTGTGACTGTGAGTGTGAATGGTTGTTTGTTTGTATGTGCCCTGCGATTGGCTGGCAACCAGTTCAGGGTGTACCCAGCCTCCTACCAGATGATAGCTGGGATAGGCTCCAGCACGCCCGCGACCCTAGTGAGGAGAAGCGGCTCAGAAAATGGATGGATGGATGGATTGTTCCATAGCTCCAAGTCTGCACAATACTCCCTGTTCTTCATGCACCCATTCCCATAAAGATAAGTGTGAGCGCAGCTGGACGAAGTTAATTGTGTGAGAATATTGTGGGAATTTTCTTCTTTTCTTCTCTCCGTCTCTCTCACTTGGAACGAAGCTGATGTTTTGGTCGGGCTTCAGTAAGGGTTAACGACGACATGTAAATGTTTCACTCTTTTCAAAGATTCCTTTTTTCTTGTAATAAAAACCCACAAAGAAAAGATTGCTTCCTTACTTGTTCTGTCAGAAAAAGATTTGCCAAAACACTATTGAACCGGAAAGAGAGTACACTGGCGTGTTTTTCCTTTTACTTTAAAAGGGCTGACTTTAACCAGGATCCCTCAACGTACTGTGGCCAAATATAGGTTGGTTTTGGGTCAGTGCTGTACATCATCGCAGGCTGGGATGCCTGCTGCCTTCTTTCTAGCTAGCTAGCTATGTTATTATTTAAAGTCCCAAGTGGTATGTATTTTTTGTTATTCAGGATACCATAATATGTTGAAACAAAGCATTGGGGCAGAAAGCATGTGCTCAAATCTCTGTCATGTTGTGTGAGCCACAGGCTGAATGTATGCCAGTGTTTAATAAACGGTTACCTTTCCCTGAAGTGTCTCTCTTATGTGGAACCACACACCGACACGACACGAAGCAAAGCGGTGACGTGCTGAAGGAGCCCGCCACCGGTCTTCTGTATCTGGAAGCCTGGAAGCCCACGAGCTAGCTGCTGGCTAGCGCCCGTTGTCGCTATCGTGGGATGTTAATTAATTAGCAACTAGCTCTATCCAGAGTCTGAAAACATGTTTTAACGTGGTACTCCCTACACTAACAACATCAACCCTTTCCAGTCAATATTTCATGAATTGTGAATATAACGTCAAGAGGATGGTGCAGTTTTCCAGTTAATGTTTGTGTGAGCTAGATCCCTTTTTTTTTTTTTTTTTTTTTTTTTTTTGCATCTGTGTTGATGTTTGCAGCTTTTCACCTTGTCAAAGTGACCTTTTATTACGGTGCTCTTTATCAGCGGATGATGATGAGAGCAGAGGTGGCATCTGGAGCCAGCTTTTAATGTGAA
Organism: Phyllopteryx taeniolatus; assembly: GCF_024500385.1. Lineage (NCBI taxonomy): Eukaryota > Metazoa > Chordata > Actinopteri > Syngnathiformes > Syngnathidae > Phyllopteryx > Phyllopteryx taeniolatus. The sequence goes on along the minus strand of NC_084514.1, from coordinate 6,002,063 downwards.
CTGAGGGGTACATGGAATGGGGGGGGGGACACCAAACATGGCTCCACTCTAGGACGAAGCTGTCACAGACAACATCAGAGGAGGTTTTTTTTTTTTTTTTTACCAAATAACCTTTGTGGTAATTAAATAAAATAAAAACATTTTTTTAAAAAGGGTGGTGGTCACAGGCTTCAGGATGCCGCGCTGAAACTTCCGCAAGTCAAGCGCACATGCGAGGTCAGATTATTATCAAAGCTGCTGAAACAGAAAGTCGAAGCAGTGTACTAACTGCATGTGCTCGCTAGGGAAGACTGTGTCAGTTTAAGGCCTTTCAGTCTGCAAGACGGGAGAAATATATCTGCAAGCGGTGGAATTATTCATATTTAGACATGCTTACCAGTCACTATTAAATCAAAGTAAGCAAAAACAGAAGAGGGGGGAGAAAAATGGGAGCTTTTCAGCAGTGTTGTGTAGATAGAGGCTCACGTCCACACTTTTTTTTTTTCATCCGCTCATTTACAATTCATGTCAAGTCACGACCACCAACCCCCCTACTCTGTCTTTTGGAGAAAGGGGGAGAGAACGATTGTGAGAAGAAGAAGGCGCCGATGGGCCCATGCCTTTCTCCTGTTTGACCTTCACACGGTGCTGGTCATTGATAGGAGGCTCATTGATAATGACGGACATGTTTGAACCATAACGCTACAAAGAAAGTCTGGGAAATGGCTAATAGAACAGAACTGAGTAGAGCATGGACCTCCACCAAGGCCAAACAATCATAATTTGGATCAGCACCAAGTTGTACACTTTCACAGCACCCGCCTTTTACATATACCTCAATTGTCTTTATTGAGATTAATGTTTGAATTACATATACTTTATATACTTGGTCTCGCATCATACCCGGAAAAAAAAATTGTTTTATGTTAAAGATCATGTGACACAGCCTAGCATTTTTTTATTGTCCGTTACAACTGCGACGCTACAACGCCATTCACCTGCGATTCAAATTTCTTTGCAGAGCAAAAACAGTTGCCGACGTTCGGCTACTCATGCTTAACCAGTTTCAGAACACCTCACACTGCGCGACAGTTCCGTGCTGTTCAGTCGGTCTCGGCATGTGGCTGCCTTTAGGGTCACTTTATAATGGAAAAAACTGACATTGGAAGTGAAAACAGATCGCAAAGATGAATGATGGGCTAGTTGCTCAATACCTGGGTTTTAAATGGAAAACAATGAAAATGAAATGAAATTGAAACCAGATCTCAAAGATGAATGTTGGATTTATTTAATTAAATAGCTGGGTTAGGTTTGAATTGAGGGTCACTTTTTAATGGAAAACAATGAGATTGAAATTGACACCAGATCTCATAAATGAATGTCGTATTCATTGAATTTAAGGTTTAGACTTAGCATTTGGCGGCCGACTGGTTAGAGCATCAGCCTCACAGTTCTGATGACCCGGGTTCAATCCCCGGCCCCGCCTGTGTGGAGTTTGCATGTTCTCCCTGTGGCTGCGTGGGTTTTCTCCGGGCACTCCGGTTTCCTCCCACATCCCAAAAAACATGCATTAATTGGAGACTCTAAATTGCCCGTATGTGTGAGTGTGAATGGTTGTTTGTTTGTTTGTATGTGCCCTGCGATTGGCTGGCAACCAGTTCAGGGTGTACCCCGCCTCCTGCCCGATGATAGCTGGGATCGGCTCCAGCACGCCCGCGACCCTCGTGAGGAGAAGCGGCTCAGAAAATGGATGGATGGATGGACTTAGCATTTGCTGCAAAATAATGACATTGGAAGTAAAACCAGACCACAGCGATTAATGTTGGATTAGTTAAATTAGGTATACCTGCCTGCTATCTCAAACACCAGCAGCAAAAATCACCATAATACGTGTTCATGGTTACATTTGTAATCTTTATACAAATGAAGTACTTTCCCACTCTATAAAACAAAGAGCGGAACCGCCCACCTGCTTCTGCTGAAAGGCCGTTGCTACAGTGCTACTCAGACATCGGCGCATCCCTGGAAGCCTTCAAGGCAGTCGACTAGTGTGAGCGATGAGGAGTGAAAGGCAGATCAATAGAGATCAGCACTTAAATGAAGAGTGATTTTAATTGGCTGACTCTTATTGACGTGGGCTTCCCTGAGCTGCTTGGACTTGCTCCAGGGCTGAACGTCCTGCCTGCGCCAGATGTACATTTGCTGATCCTCAGCTGTTCATGTAACCAAGGGTGACAATATCAATCCAAAGAGGCGTTTATGAGGGGCATCCTATCATATCAGCATGTATTATCGCTACTGGTTGACAAATTATTCTAACTGGAATATTTATATACAGTGAACCCCCGTTCATAACATTCCAGACCCACCCACATTAGGTGAAAATCAACAATATCGAGAGAGCAAAAACTAAATAAATAACGTTATTTTATTTTTACTTTGCTGCTGCCAGTCTTGGCCAGGACCCTCTTGAAAAGGAGTTTTTTAATCTCAATTACTTTTTCCTGGTTAAATAAAAGTAAAATCAATCAAATTTAAACTTAAATCAAACACAACTTTCTACACACAAATGTACTTGAACACCCAAAACAATATGCAAGCATTAAATGTATAGGAAATACTGTATGTATTGTACAACCCCAACTCCAATGAAGTTGGGATGTTCTGTTAAACATAAATAAAACAGAATACAATGATTTGCTAATCATGTTCAACCTATATTTAATTGAATACACCTGTCCCAGCTTTTTTGGAACATGTTGCAGCCATAAAATTCTAAGTTAATGATTATTTGTTAAAAACAAAAGTTGATCAGTTTGAACATTAAATATCTCGTCTTTGTAGTGTATTCAATTAAATATGTTGAAAATGATTTGCAAATCATTGTATTCTGTTTTTATTTATGTTTAACACAACATCCCAACTTCATTGGAATTGGGGTTGTAGTATATGGTGTGTTAGTAATTGGTAAAAGAACACACACACACGGGAGTATGTTGAAGTGTATTGTACAGCTCAATTGTTCTAAGATCTTTGTATGTCATGCAGGAACTAAGTTTAGCCAGGGTTGCTATCAGATGTTGGAGAGTCTTTGCTGCGCTTGCATGTTTTTACTCTGCTGAGTGACTATTTAAAAGCTCAAGCTAAAAAACGAGGGAGGTTTTGTTAATGCTTGACAATGCTTGTGCAGGGGACGTAATATTTTTTGGAATAAACTCATTATATGCAAGATACTTATTCCAGGGTAAAAGTGTTTTGGGATCATAGTTTGTGGTTTTTAACTGAAAAATATTTGCCACAATAAAGAACGTCTCAGAAAAGCGACAAGGTTTCCCTCCTCATCAGAAAAACGTCAACTCTGCATTATGAAATGAGACCTAACGATAGCTTCTAACATTTGATTCCTGCCCAGTCAGCATCAGTCCAACAATCGCCAGATTAACATAGAGTCGTACTACTTTGATTGACATGTGATTGCGATAGGGGCTGCCAGAAAACATCCCTGTTATAGTCACAGTATCCCCTCCCATGCAGATGCCTCAATGCTGTGGAATAAAAAAAACAACCAAAAAAAAAAGTATAATCTAATAAAATTACACATTCCTTATCAGTCGATGAGAAGCTAACAAATTGCGAGCGTGCATTTTTTTTTGCCCCTCGAGAACACACTGACAGCTTATCAGCAGTCACGAGACTGAATCATTTCCTTGCGGGCACTGTCTCCAGAGACGCGTTGGATTCTTTGGGGAGTTTTAATTGGGTGGCTGGCTAAAAGTAGACTTATTAAAATGACAACATCACCTCTTGGTCTACCTTTACTCACCCAATTAGGATTTTTTTTTTTTTTTTTTATGAGAGCCTGTAAATATAGGCGAAAAAAACATTTGCAGAGGGGTTGGCTGGAATCCAGTAGAATTGCTTTGATCCGTTAATTGGCTGCTGTGGTCATATTATTTGGGGGGCAGATGAAGCTCACGGTGCTTCTGGTCAAAGGAAGCGAGGATGCAATCTGCTTTGATCTTGTCTTTTTCCCCTCAAAGAACACCTCTAGTGGGTTTATTGGACTATTGTTAAAACTATTTATTTTATTTACTATATCTTCACTCTTTGAGTCACAGTGTTTCTTCTTTTTCTTCAGACAAATGAATTGTCTTTTTTGGGGGGAGTGGTGGGGGCTCAACATGATATGAGTAACTACAGTGTTAGTGGCCTATTTAAATAAAAACAAATTTAAATTAGGGTCCGGAGTTCAAATCTCAGCTTCGGCCTTCCTTTAAACTTGCATGACGATTAAGAATGTTCAAAAAAAAAAAACCACACACACACAGTTGTGCGACTTGTTGGCTACAATATTTAGGTTGAATGAGGGCAAACAAACCTGAATCAGATCATTTCAGTTTCCATTATTCCCTATGGGAAGCTTAGAGGTCAACCAGAATCCTGGAACAGATTTGATTCCACCGCATCTCATGAATTATTTGGATAATCATTGGGTAATGAATTACCAAGTACAGACAAACGATCATTATTTCATCTCGGAGGATCGGCCTCTTTACAAAAGACGAGGAGTCATTAATATATTGAATGATTCTAAAAACTGCAAGTGTAACGCTGCCCCACACACGCTCTAACAAACACAGGGGAGTGAGCTTGAAAGGAGCATTGATAGCGAGATCCCACGAACGGGTTCCAACTCTCTTCGAAGTTGACGAGCATCGATTGCCAATGTCTGGCGTGTTGCTTCTCCGAGCGGGGGGGGGGATAAAAAATTGATGAGGCGAAACCGTCGAGATTCCTCATTTAATTTTTAATAACTCTAGATCGGAAGCATGTTGCTCAAATCCCTCAGTTCAATATCCCCCCCCGCCACCCACCGTGTTCCACATAATTATATTGAATCCCCCTCCCCTTGCCGATACATGGCGCATTCATCAGGCACACTTGTTTGGCAACAGGAAAGACTGGATGTATGGATGTATTGCCTTTTAGAGAGCAATCAAATGTGCATATTTGAAGGATGAAAGAGAAGCGGGATATTTCCCAAAGAAGTGGAGGCCTTTGTATATCGGAATTATCCCTCAATGTGTTCTTTTTACAGCCAGAAAATTTCTCACTCGCACTGTGTCCTACTTGGCCTACTTATCTTTCTTTCACTGAGTTGTGTTGGGGGGGGTGTAATAATCATTTGATGTGAAGGACTAATGCTGTGGTGTCCTTGATTATTGGACTTATTTATTAGCTGGAGGTCGGATACGAAGAGGAAGGACACTTTTTATTGCATCAGGATGAAAAAAACAAACTTTGCAGACGGGCACGGAAGGAAGGTGAGGAAAAAATGAAATCAGCTCAATTAGGGAATCGATATATTTCGAAACATTTTAAAAGGGGCAGCACGCGGAGTTCCCGACATCTCCATTTTGAGCTGCGAGGCTGTTATGTTTTTGTATGCTACACATGATTTATTGCTAGCACCTTCTGTTCCATCCGGACCACAAGAGAGAGGGAGAGAGAGAAGAGCGATAAAAAGTGAGGACAGCTCATTTCTATTCAACACTGATTCATCAGCGGGGCTATTTTCAACACATATTGTCATCTGTTTCTGTCAATTGTGCTCAAGAAAACAGGATTCTGCTTAGATTTCATAATGTTACCATTACGTAAAAAATACTTTTTCTCTAGAAACTTATTAGACCGCCTATCATACAGAAACCATTCCCCCCATGAAGTGCTTTAATACGTACTCTTTCAATACCAGTGACCTCTTGATGTGAAGAATTTATAAATACGTTATTTTTGACCCAAATTAGCTTAACAATCAACCACTAAAATGCAACTATAATTTGACCTCTTCACCAAGAAATAATGTATTTTTTTTCTTTACAGTCAATTTGAAAATTCATTGGTAATAATAATAAATAAAGCTGAAAGCAGCAATGAATGGGCCATTATTTATTAATTATACAAACACAAAAGTAGTAAATGCTTAAGGCACCTACATTATAGTGATGTACATATTCTCATCATCAATAAATTACTTTATCTACAGGCTCTGTGTGCTGACCCAACCAAAACATGTAGTGAAGTATTTATTTTTATTTTTTTAATTATGGCGCACATCTGGTACACCCGCAACCTCACATACACAAAAAATGGGGTTGGTCAACTGCGTACAAAGCTGAAAATTGAAATGTGGCTCACGGCTACTATGACAACGCCAATGTCGTTTGATCTTTGAAAGGGTCTTAACGGTTCGAGGGCCTTGGCGGCCGGGCGGGCTGCCTATTGAGTACCCCTGGTTTAGTTCCTCGGTAGGTGCTGGTGTTTTTGGTAGCAACAGAGTGCAATTGGGCTCAGCGATTAATGCTAACATTAGTGTGTCTTTATGTGGTACAGTACAATAGTTTCATACATGGGGGTTTACTTACAGTTTTCCGATTGATTGTTTTGCATTTATGGCCTAGAAGTGTTTTTCAGACAAATATTTACTTTAATTCGAACTTTACTAATGCGTTAGTGTAGGTTAGTGAAAGACACATTTATGACTTGCATACAAATTCGGGTTACGTAACCGCTATGGGAACATCCTGTATAGAACGAACCACTGGTTTCGTAGAAGAATAAACATTGCAGGTGTTGTTTACTGAAGCTACTGAAGATGTTTGAGTGACATGTTCCTCCCAGTGAACAAAAGATGATCCCCGAGAACCTTCTTCTGAATCGTGAGCGAGTCTAGCATCAAAACTTCCTTCTTCGCCTTCTATTTGCGTTTTTCACTAAATAGAATACATTTGAATGTATTAGAGCTTGAGGGATTGTTTTAGAGACGTTTCTCTTATGATCTAGAAAGCCGTACAAGCGATACAGATCATCTCGCAGACTTTCATGTTAAATGCCTTAAAGCCATCATTATTTTCCACCGCCGAGATGGTCTTTTTCCGGCCTGCCGTGCGCCTCTACAGACAATAGAGCTTTAGAGACGCGGAGAACCTGCAAGTGTTTCGTGGAGCCTCATTATCAGCGATGTGTCCGCCTCCCGTTCTCGCCACGCTGGTGCAAACGGACAGCAGCTTCTTACCGGGGTTAATTGAACATTTCGGGAAAGGGGGAATCATTTGCTTTCTGCCACTTTGACAGACAGGCGTCACTGCTTTCAGTGCAGCTATAAACTCCTGCTTTAAACCTGGGCTTCTCAAACCTTTCGGGTCCAGGGGAGAATTTTCATTGGACAACAACAGAATTTAAAAAGGACCTGGCAGGCACTACACATTAAATGTGCTGCGTGTTGTTGTCCTTGCACTGAAGTGTCGTGAGGTGTACCTCAAAGGATCAGGTCGGCCGCGAGGCTTAATTTTTCAAATTTGGGCTTGATTTGCGACATGGGGGATAGTTGTCCTTTAATAAAGCTTCTTTAGTCAAGACAATGCATGAAATGAAGCTTGCCGCTTATCTCGCTGAACTTGGGAAGAAGAAAAACAAAGATATTATACCCTATCTGCACAAATATGTGAACAAAAAGAGAGTTGAGGGAGCAGGCAAAGGTTATGCTAATCTGCTTTACGTCTGATCGCTCAATGTGTAGATAGACAGTCATACCGAAAATTAGCTTTATATCAAGGCAGTGCATGATACTGTATGCTCCTTGTTGCGATGCCTGGTTGAACTTGGGAAGGAGGACAGACGCTGGATGTCAAACTTGCACCATAGTTGTCATGTCATGTTAGCTCAATTGTCAAGAAAAGAAGATGCTTTATCAGAACGCAATAAGAAATAACATGCTGCTGCTCAGTAAAAAACAAAACAAAATAAAAAAAAAAAAAAAAAAAAAAGGAAGACCCAGGAGCCAGGACCTAACATTTGCACCTATAGTATCTGTGTATAAATAGGGTTGCTGGTGTCATGGGATAGCACTATGGAAAGACTAAATAAAAGTCATGCCAGCTAACTGTATGTCACTGTCATGAAAAGAAAAGAAAGGCAAAAAACGGCTTCAAATGTGCACCAGTTGTTGGTCAAATATGGCTATCAGCATGCAGACAAACATCTTTATTTATTATAGGGCATTATGTGTTGCTTTGATGACACCAAGGCCAAAATTTGCACAACTTCAAAATGCTATCTGGATTTACACCACGGGTGGTCATACTTTGACAACGTCAAAGAAATTAGCATCTTTTATTAAAGACAGTCCATAATATTCTGCTGTTGCTATGCTTTACTGGTCTCAGGAAGAAGACAATCAAACTGAAGACCTTGGATCCAGAATTTGCATTTAATCAAATCATGCCATTTTAGTTTTACTCCTCACAATGAACTAATGAATGTGGTTCACTTACTGTCCAAAACAGTTCACCAATACATCAATGCATACATTTAATGATAAAACAATTATTCATGTACAGTACTTCAAGGCAGATATGGCTGACTGCTACAATCCTGAACTGAGGTCAAATTCGACTTCCAGTACACATGTGGCATCTTATTTGATTACCAAGCTGCGCATTTAATAATTGTAATTGAATCCAAAAAAAAATGTCTGCTCCTAGGATGGACATTGCAAGCATTATCCAATCACGCCTAAAAGCATTACTTCATGTCATTCTGAGTGATTTTGGCTTTTCAGTGTGTCCAGCAGTTCTATTTTTATTTTTTTTTTTTTTTTTTTATTCTATCAGATTTGAGGACACCTCAATCAAAAGACAATCTTTAATAGCTTTCCTTGGGCTCCCATCTTTGAAAATTCCTCAGCATCCCATTCCTCTAGAATGCTTTTACACTGTCCGGTCCACACTTGAAGCTCATCAGTCTCTCAGCAGCACAGAAATATCTATAAAATTGTTACATTTTTATGTGACTCATCTCCATCTCTATGGTGCTGTCATGTTCTCAGCTAATGAGGATTAATGATGTCATGCCACTGGACCACGTCGGGCCCATTTTATCTTCAACTTTAGTCGAGTTGGGGATCGCAGAGTAACTCACAATACGATTCATGGTGATGTCAATAGCATCGCGATACAATAATAATCGATATTTTGGGTATACTGTAACTGACAGAGGAAAACTTGAATTAGCTTCAAATTGGTTTGCATGACTGGAAATTAGATTGATAAATACTGTAATGCTTCCAATTTTTGTGCGTACAACTATGTTTACTATGTGTTTTAAAAAAGTGTGTTTTAATATTTTTGAATGCATTTAAAGCATGTGGGAGCGGTAAAACTTTATATATGAAGACATTCCCCCTACAGTGCAGATTTTCACCTATTGCAGGTAGGTCTGGAATGTATCCCCCCAGTTCACTGTATTTTGTACAGTATTTGTATTTTTCTGCAATTTTCAAAAGTCACGGTCTCAAAATTGCTAAACCCTTCTATCAGCCGTATGAGGTGATTTTTTTTTTGTCTCGACAACTTTCCCCCTTGTCAAAAAAGTCTTTTTTTCGGGGTGGGGTACCGCAACATTGTAGAGGAAGGCTATGCAAAACATCCTTACAAAGAGTGGCTGTAAGTATTGGAGGTAATACTTCCAATATGATATCACATTTACGAGATCACCACCATCAGTCTCTGTCAAATTTAAGGTAATATTACTATATTATTTTGAAATGAATGTTTGCAACCAGCTACGAGAATTAGCAGGTCATGCTAACGAGGCAGATAACTAGCTAACTAGCATGGCTAATATCAGTTTTTTCCGCTTTGACATTATGTCACAAAGTAGAGAAGAAGCGACTCGTTTTCTCAGAAATAAGTACTTTTACTGTTGTACTACATTTTGATATTGTTTATAGAAAAAAGTTGTTAGCTACCCAAACATTTCAATATAATAGATTTCAGAGCTGTAATTGCCATACTGTGATACAGTGAAAACGCAATATTTATCCTCAGTTATCATACCGTCAGAGTCTGATACCAGTAGTCAGGACTGTTGGTTGTTTCCTCTGCAAATAGAAATACAAGAAGGTTCACTACACTAAACTTCACAGCCTTGACGGTGATTATTGATTAACAGTGGTAGTTCTCTGAAGGACAAATGAGAAAGGATGAGAGACAAAATGAAGAAGAGCAGATGTGCGTTTCTTGCTGATTACATCGCCATTAATTTGGATTGTTGCGACAATCCCCGTTAAAGTTTGTGCAAAAGATGTTTACCAACTCCATGTACCTCGCAAAAGGTCTATTAGGGAAGTTTATCATTTGCAATTAATCAAACTTAAGTGTTTTGTGAAACACTTTGGCAGCTTCACATAAAGTGTTTTTGTCTCTGGGACTCCAAAATTCCTTCATATATTAGATCAATGTTTTATTAATGGGGTCTCTGTCAAAGGAACAGAGCTCAACCTGTCACGACAACAATTTAGTAAGAAATAATTTTTTTTGTGATCCAAAAATGCAGTGATCATGTTAGACTGTAAATGTAATATCTTTACACAATATGCATACTATACTGTACCATCTTTTCAACACAGGTTAGGTAGGTTAAGAAAATTGTTTGTTAACACCTTACATCAAAACTTAAGCTAGTTCAGTACTGTGAGTATCTATGTTCATGTATTTTTCTTTTCTTTTTTTAATGTAAATATATTTGCCAAAACAAATGTGTGTGTACAATTTTGAAGGAAAATCAATTACCTTTGGAAAAAGGCTGTATGTAACATGAAAATGTTTTTAGGATTCCTACTAATAATTTCCACCCTAGCCTGGATTGAGGGGGCGGTCCTGTTTTATACGAGTTAGGGAGTGGCTACTTGTTGAGCCTCCCGCCCCCGAGTCAAAAAAAGTGATATAAAGAACAGGCTCCAATAAAGATGGATGCAGGAATGTCAGATTTGTGATACATTACAATCATATCAGCAATTTTAATTGCTGCACTGCTCCCCATATGCAGCTGTGGACTTTAAAAAAATGACACTTCATAATTATTTTGCAGGCTCGTTGGTTATGGCTGAGGGACTCCCAAAGTCCAGGGACCCTAATTTGAGAATCACCAGCACTAAACGACATATTTTCATGAGTTTTAAAGGTGCTTGTTGGGAGTGTGACAAATCTTTTTGTTCAGTCCTCTACTTGTTTTATAGCTCAACTAATTTTCCTCGCTACTTTCTTCAACAAACTGTCATCTTTGTCTAACTTTTGAGCTTTTGTTTTTACCAGTTTTGTCTATGTAGATCTCCACTGATGCTTCAAGGAAGCACATTATCTGTCTTTTTATGCATCCCCTCAAAGCCATGTATGAATTTTACACAGTGTATTCGCATGACATGCAGCACATTTGTCACCCAACTCCTTTTATATGCTTTCTAAGAAAACCTTTATATGAACAATAGACTCTAGTTGCTCTTTATATCCAACTTAGTGTAGAGTTTGCCACAATTTTAGAGTTCCACACAAACAACCAGAGGTGGGAGTAAGTCTCAAGTCTCAACCAAGTTTCAAGCAGGTCCCAAGTCAAATCAACTCTCCACTAAATAAAAAAAAAAAAACTGGAGTCAATTCATTACTTGGGTTATGCAAATCATAAGTCATACAATGTATATTTGCACATTAGCCACTTTGCACTCAATATTTGTACAGTGGCTTTACTAACACATTCATGATCACAGTTTTTAAATGTCTCAAATCAATTTTCACATTACTATTGTCTATTACTTCATGGTCTTTTAAAATAAACCCATGACTGACATGAAGCTTAGTTAATGTTGGACCAACTATCGTTTAGCTAAACTGTGAGGTTAACGTGGTTTACCTGACTTTGCGGGTTGTATAGTGGCGGATGAAGTTAGATACTGTGTCTTTTATTTTTTATTTTAACCTTTCATGTTGCCACTCTCTTTTTGCCCGATTCTATCAAAAACAAATCACAAGGCACTTCTGGATCATAGCATACTGGTGGGTTGCCAGGTTTGAGCACACTACAAAAAAAAATACTTTTATCAAAACCCAAACAGCACACTGTCGTGAAAATTCTGATTTTCTAATGTTAACAGGCAAGATTTGTCAAGTCATTTAGTTCAAGTCAAAGTCGAGTGGAGTCTTTCATAAGTTTGAGCAAAGACAAAGTTGGCATCTGACTCGAGTCAACTCATATGACTCGAGTCTCCCACCTCTGCAAGCAACTGCACTGAAAAACATGAGTTGGAACACATGAGGAGGTGGATAACAAAGATGAGGTTAGTGCCTGTTTCTACACTGATATTGGCTTGTTAGAACGAACAGCGACGTGACACAGTGGATTATCAGCATGTATTCAGAGCACTCTGCGGATTTGCTTACAAAATTTGATGGAACCCCAGATTAATTGTTATAAATGTCCTTGCAGGAAGAGACACTGCGAGGCATCAAATTTATGCACACCAGCGGCGTCACTTCACAGAGGGAATCGTCCTTTCACATTTCCATTTTTATTGTTGTTCATTGCAGGTCGTTTGTTGCACAAAGCGCCATCCGGCCTTGTTTGTTGTCAGCGGTTTGATGTGTCAAACATATCCACTGGCATATGGTGGAATATAGTTCAAAGGAACATTTTTTATGTTTCTATTTTGGTCATAAATTACATGTATTTGTGTGTTGTTTTTTTTATTCTGGTCAATCCAAGACAGACTTGTGTCAAGTAAATTGGTTTTATTTTCAGTGTAAGGTTTGTTGGAGCAAATTTAGGCCATGTCAATATTACAAAGATACATACAAAACTCACAAAAAGTTTGGGATATTGAGATTTTGTGCTTTGTTGTTTACATTTCTTTTTTTAATTGAAGGACAAAAGCAAGTCCACATTAGGTACACCTGCATGCTCTACCGTACTGAGATTCAATACAAAAGCTGTACCAAAACATATCTTTCCAAATACAAAAAAGGTCCGTAAAGACCGAATGTGATGCAACTCTTGTATTGGATGTTATTTGATTTTGCAGGAAGAAAATGGCCTTGAAGTGTATCTCCCTCCCAAAGAAGCTACTATTAGGTTCAGTGTGAGCTGATGAAGAACAATAAATATTCAAGGCGTGAAAGTGTCTTAAAATGAGAAATGTTCAGTCTGGCCTCTGTGTGAGTCATTTCTTCTCTTTCTTCTTGGGAGACAAACACTGAAAGCCGGTGTCCTTTTGTCTGGCAGAGGTGAAGTGAGGCAAAGGAGGAGGGGACGGACGATTCGTCCAATTGCTTCATTGCCTTGTAACATTCCCAAAGGTGACTCACGTTGGACGGCGGAATCAGTCTCATACGTTGCATGACTGGAATGGGGTGGATGGTGAGGTAAAAGGTGCGAATCACAAGTAACAGAAAATAACTCACGATACGCTATTATCGAAATATTTTGCCAGCGATAATGTCAATATCACGATACACCAGTTACGTGATCATCGATATGTTTGTATCGGCAACACATTCCATTATCTTAAAAAAATCTGCGGAGGTCATTAAAACAAGAATAACGGCGATAATTCCTCTGCTTTTGTCGTGACTCTTTGCACTTGGTCATTTGTTGACAAATGGAGTTACAATATCAACTTCCACAAATTTTAAGTCAAACACCATTAAGTGCGCGACTGCACATACAGTAATCTGATGTCGGTGTATCGAGACTGGATCGTGAGAGATAACGTGAAACATTGCTACATTGATAGTTTCATCCAAGGTTGCTGACTGTTTGACTTGGTCAGACAAAGTAATGACAGTCTCCTCCATTCTTGAAGGTATTGTGGCTGTTCACTCTTCAAACAAAAATGAAAAGGACCGTCAAACGTTAAAAATCAAACTGTGAGTCATTTAGATATGGAGTCTTGACATTGGGAAGAGTCAGACCTGGACTGTATTGATACTGTATCTAATGCTCGTTTTTCAAAATTGTACCATGAGCAATTACAATGCATTATTGATGTTATCCACCATTAAAGGGGAGATTCCAATTAAGAAGGAAAAAAAGAAATCACTTTTGTCATATACCGTCACTATAACCTGACAGTAGTACACGAATAAAATGATCTGGTGGAAAAAAAACATCCTTCTCTAGCTCAGTCTACCTCTAATTAGATTTTTTGGGAAACCACACGCAAGAGGAAAAACAACCAATCAGTGACAGAGGGTGTAACTGACAAGGTGTCAATCATTTGCCAGGCACTCGTGGGCTCACTCATAGCAGGCACGCATCCACAGCCTCGAGCTGACCTATTGCTCCGGGCTTCAGGAACTTTTCTGAAACTATGCCGGAATATCCACCTCCAGAACATAAAAAAAATGCCCATAGATACGATATACGCGGAATTCCTGCTATTTGCGGAATTTTGCCACCCTTCAAAAGCTTTATATTGTATTGTAAATGCCAAAGATGCCTCAAGATGGTGGCATACGACTCTTTTCGTTAATGAACCTCCGCAACTCATTTCAGCACAAAGATCCCACTTTGGCCACAGACTAAAAATAGCAAGTAAGCAAATAAGACAGGATAGGTTAAATATAATCCACAAAGTGGCAAATTTGCGAATGTCGAACTGTGAATACGAGTTTCGTTATACATCAAATATTGATATACAGTACTTACGAAATGTACCAGCTCATCACCCAAAGTAAAGTTTTCAGCCACAACATGTAACTATCAAAATCCTTGTCGTTCCTGTAGTGGTTAATACAGTAGCATTTAAAAGTTCTTTAACCCAAATTATATTTTTAATTCTGAAATTACGTTAGTATTGTTATCCATTCATTTTCAAATTAGCTTTCACCAAAAAAAAGGAAAAAAAAATAGTAAAAGTACATGATTATTATTTGATAGAATTATAGTTACGTCTATTCATGCACATAAAATGAGTTTTAGTGCATTCTTGACTCATTTATGACTTCTTAAAAAAAATTGGGTGTAAAAAGTGCATTAAGTGTGAAATTCCTCATTTAATTCAAAATAGCATTGAAAGCTCACTGGAATCAAGAGTCTGCATTAAAGCGTTTCATGATGTTGGATGCTCTCTGTGGCAGGTGGTCTAATACATTTGCTGAGCACTGTCCACTCATTTTCATGCGACGCCAGAATACAAAACACACATGTGCACACTTCTCGGACCGGTGATGGTTTAAAAGTGTGCACGCACACACTCAAACAAAGACACACACATGCACGAGTCCTCCAAACATACCAGAAGAGACCCTCAGCCCTCATCCTGGCCTCTGTCACAATCGCTTCTTGTCGCCAGGCTTTGTGTGTGTATGTGTGTGTGTGTGTGTGTGTGAGAGACTCCCTTGAGTTCGTTGCCAGGCAACCACAGCTGCATTAATATGCGGCGAGGGGGAGAAAGAAAGCGAGGGAGAGTAGAGGGATGCCTCTTGTCTGAAAGCAGCGCGAGGTGACCAGTGCCCTTCGCATCACTCCTGACAAAAAGGTGTTTAAAATAACAAGCTAAAAAGTTGGATTAAAAAAAAGTATTTGACAAGGCAGGGGACACAAACTGAAAATTTTGGGGGGGGTTTGTTTTGTTTGTTTGTTTGTTTGCAGAAGTGAGATGAAATAGGAGGACAGGCAGAGGGTGTTCACTTATCTCCACTCGCTCGCTCCCACCCACATCAGACCATCATCCATTCTTCAACTTGACACCATCCTTCCACTCAGACAAGACGACAGAGAACACATATGCGGTTTCAAGCTGGAGCAAGTTGAGAGATGAACAGTCAAGTGGACCGCCCGGACAACGAGCGAGCATCCCCCGCTGAACGATGAGAAGGGTCCGCTGTCGCTTTAGTTGTCTGTGCACTCCAGGAAAGTGTCCTGCTCCAGCATGTCCATGTTGTTCCTGATATTTTGCAAGGTAGGTCTGCAAATTTAACAGTCAATTGTACGGGGATGAATTCATGTATGATGTGAGGCTATGTATACTTTATAAAAGAAAGCGAAAGGGGTTGGAGGGGACGGGGGGTGGGGGCTTTCCAGGCTCAGTTGTCTTTGTGTGAATCATTCATGGAGGTGGCCAAAAAGACGATCCCGCGGGTGATGCCCGTCATGTCACGCGTGCTCTTAACAGGTTAAAGTGCCTCTTACGTAATGGCAACAATGACTTTAATTGACGTCTGACCCTCGGCGGCATGTTCGCTTCTTTGGAGCGGGTTTATTCCACCGTGCATTTTTTATTCAGGCTTGACCCTTAGAAGCTTTTCTCTCAAGTAAGTGCTCACGGGCCAAATCTTTAGTTACAACTCATTTCTAACTCTTCACAGTTTTGATAATATAGCCAGACATTACATCATGGTCAGAGGTGTTTCTAATATTCTGGTTATACTTCCAAGAAAAAGCATGTTTTCCAAACATTTAGTGATTTTCTTGTTAGCTGAAAAGCAACAAAAACCTTTTTGCATGTGAAAGTTTTTTTTTTTTTTTTTTTTTTTTTAAACTAAAATTTGACAATACATGTTTTTCCTGGACAGTGACAATACTGGTAAACTAAACTCTTTCTGACAAGTCTTTGCATCCGTTTTCTAAGGCTTGTCTTAATTAGGACTGCAGCCAAGCCACCGTAAGCCCTAGACTGGTCACTCGCCAATGGAAGGTCACATATAGACAAATGAACATTCACACTCAAATTCAGAACGATAGACAATTTTGAGTTTTCAATGAGCGTAATATGCTTTTGCGAATGTGAGAGGAAGCCAGAGTACCGAGAGAACATGCAAACTCCATACGGAGAGGCTGTGGCTAGGATTTAAACCCCTTGTTGATCGGCCTTGGCGGTGGTCGACTAAATGGCATTTTCTGTTTTAATTTAACTGTACCTGATAAAGTGACTTTCAGTGACTGTATGAGAGTACAGTGGAAACTTTCCCCATTTGTTGGAAAAAGTCACCTCTTTGCAGTGTTTGTGCTCTTTCTGAAACAGTCTATTTGAAACACCTACAAGATTAGGGAAAAGCCCAGTCTAAATAGAAATTGGTGTTAAGGTGTCAAGTTGAAGTGCTGCATCTCAACAGACGGACAAGCTTTCTAGGATGGGGAGGAAATGAGTTTAGCCTGGGTTGTTAGTGGAAGTTATTGCAGCACGTGCATGTTGACGTTATTTTTTCCAAAATAAATCCTTTATTTTTAAGGGTAATGTTGTTGGATGAGTTTGAAATGATAAACTGTTTTGTGATCATAGTTTGGGGTATACAGTACTAGTAGTTTAAACAAAGCGTACAGGCAATTCTAAATGTTTTGGGGTTTTTTGGAGGGGGGGGGGGGGGGGGTGAACAGAACAATGTCACCCCGTCAAAGACTGAAAAGAAACCGGATCGTCATTCCAGTTGACAGTACGAGATGGTTTCTAATCTTCAAGTGTGTAAGTTGTGGGAGTGCACCTGCATGCGCATTCCGCGACGCCAAAAGCGAGCGTGCCTTGTCGGAGCGCATTAGCATCTGGGTCCCCTTGTTTGACATGCTCACAATTATTCACGTGGCAAATGGTTTCACTCTCCACTGATCTGCAGATGTTAGCTTCTATAAGGCGCAAGCGAGCGGGATTGTTGGGATTTGTTGTCTGAGGTGTGGCATTACTTCTTCTGTCGGCTCTTTATTTATTTTGTTGTGTTTTGCTTTGTTTTAAACGCCTGGGGGCTTGTTGCTGCACAGGTGAGAGCCCGGTCTCGGAAGGATAATAAATCAGGGAAAAATAAAAAAGGTTGGAATGCTGTGCGGCCTTGACAACGACTGCCCGGATTAATCAGGCATAAAAGTGTTTAGATGAGCTCTTGAGTGACAGGAGCACTCAACAGTGAGTGATAACCGAATCCTCTGTGCTTCTGCCGGATGATGCAAAGTCAAATAACTAATCAATTATAGTGATTATCAGAGGAGGAAAATGATCTTCCCACTGCCTATAGTAATAAGCAGGGGAAGCAATTTCCATGCCAAATGTATTTGAAATATGCACAATCAAACAAATGTGCATCATTACTAGGCTTTACACGATCAGGATTTTTGGGACCGATCAGAGAGTTTAAAAAAAAGATAACCGATCCGATCACAAGATGGAGGAATGTGTATATTTAAATGACTTGTTCATTTACTGTATATACTTGTCTACTTAATTGCTCAAAAAATTATATTTCCAATAAATGTATCCTTGTTCCTCTATTTATGCCAGCGAGGCATAGTGACAGACAGAACAAATGAATGGTCTTCTATTAGATGGCATGAAGCAAATGCAGTAATTAATGGATCCACTTTTTGTGACATTTTTGTTTGTTGGTGTGCCGTGAGATTTTTCAATTGTAAAATATGTTCCTTGGCTCCATAAAGGTTGGAAATCACTTCTCTAGTCAGGTCATGTATTCTAATCAGTCAGGTCAAACCAACATTACAACATGACAGAAATAATGCATGCTAACTTAATGTAATTAAATTACTTTATTTTTAATTAAATTACTTCACCCACACCGAAACTTTAGAGCATGATTCGACAGAACGGCGGCATGTTTACGTACAACCATTCGTGCTACCACTAGCTTGCTAAGCTACATAACGTTTTTGTTGCCTGCTTGTGAGCCGTATCGTACTAAAAGTACGTGAACATACCTGAAGCAAGCCTTAAACGAACAACCTCTCCTGAGCACCGGTGACCACCAACACACGTTTTTCCCCATTTTGTTCTTACAAACACACGGCGCGATCCATTGTTGTCGTTGCCATGGTAACGAGTGTATCCGGTCGCGTTTGCGTTGAGACGATTAAAGCTCAGTGATCGGAAAAAACGAGATGTGGTGGTATCGGAATACAAGATTTTATTGCAGTAGTCTGACAAATTTTTCTGTAGTCTGATCCGGGCATTATGTGTCGTCTGTCTCAGAGGTGTTGTCTGTTCCACACCGCCGACATGTTTTTTTTTGTTTTTGTTTTTTTTAAATAACTTTATTGGCCGTCAGATATTTACAGGACTACGCCAAAAGACACGCGACAAGGCTAAAAATAAACTAGCTTTTGGATTCAAATATACTGTGCAAGACAGCGATGCAGAGTAAATTTCTTTAGCGGAGCCGATCAACGACTTATGACAAAGCCGATCAGTATAAAATGCTAATTATTGGCCAATACCGATAAGGCCGATAAAATCGGTGTAAATTTACATTATGTCATCTAGTAGAAGAGCATTTACTAATTCTGCCTGTCACTATATGTTGCTGGCATAGCTAGATGAACACATCATACATACAGAGATAGCGCATACATTTGTAGCAAATAATTTTTGAAACAAGTGAAACTGGATATTTCCCGCAGTACAACTGACCATCAGTCATGGCGCACTACTGTGCTGCAGCAATTTTTGGAGGGGGGGGGGGGGTTTACTCCCTTTAAGACTCCTCAAAACTCATACTCTTAGGGTTTTTGTCTCATGAATGACTGCGCCAGTCTACTATTGTCCACTTCTCGTCCCAGATGAACTCGTGTTGTTTTGACAAGTGGCTGTTTTGCATCACGATGACCTAGTGGCTAGCATGTCAGCCTCACAGTTCTAAAGTTCCAATCTCAGCTTCAGTCTGCCTGTGTGGAGTTTGCATGTTGTTTTTCTGATGTACTCCGGCTTCCTCCCAAATTCCACAAACATGCCTGTTAGGTTCATTAAAGCCTAAACTGTACTTTGGTGAGAATGTAAGTGTGAATGGTTGGTTGCCTATATGTGATTGGCGGGCGACCAGTCCAGGGTTTATGCCGCCTCTCGTCCAAAGTCAGCTGGGATTGGCTCATACTCACCTACGACCTTCATGACTGACAACCGGTACAGAACATTGATACTTAACATTTACTTCACTTGAAACCATTTTGTTTTTACTCGCAGATTTTCACTATTTACAGCAGGGCTCGGGACACTTTAAAATTTTGCATTAATCTTGTTTGTTGTTTTTTTTTTTTTTTTTTAATCCAACACTTGTCAGTGAGTGTGTGGTTCCGTGAATGTGACGCATGCAGCCAACATTACCAAACTCAAGTGGACTGATGCCGTTATCGCTAAATATTATATCATATTATACTTTGAATAAAAAGTTTACAAATAATAAACATTACAAAAAGGTGACATTGGTTCTCTTAAGGACATGAGTATCACTGTAAGCACACACACACACACACACACACACAAAATAGAAAATTAAATTTTAGCATCTAGTTTCGGTGTGGACAAAATGCTAACACACACAGGAAAGTTGACCTGCGCTTGTGTGGTCATAGCCAAGAAGTCTGTAGTTTATCATGCATCTACAAACTTTCCACTTCCTGTCAAGGACTTTATTTTTAGTCCACTATACGCCTACAAGCTTTTGCTGTCGCTAGTTGTCGTGTGCAACCCACTGACCTGCAAAGAGAAAACACGTTTCTCCTGAGAGGTTTCGGATGCCAACTTGCACAAGCTGCTGCGCCTCTGGGATATACAACCCAAAAAAAAAAAAAAACAGTAACAAAACAGTTACTTTTTATACACACCTCACCACAGGCTGCATAAAACAATATACAACTAGCTGCCATTATTTATAATGGCTGCAATCAACATATACAGGACACAGTTTTGAGCAGAAATCTTCTGTAAAAGGGCATCTTTCCCTACAGCATGCTTTCACCCATACCGCACATTGACAATGAATGTTTCATCGCCGTGAACACTGTGCTCTTTTTGCACGCTTAGAACGGAGCAGATGGCTGATATTCTATTAAAGAAAAACGCCTCCACGTAATTTATTTTTGATGGGAAAATATTTCTCGCCGTCGTGAATAAAACATGGCGGCACAGACACAGCTATGCAACACGGAGTAACATGCGACAGGCAAGATGACAGCGAAACTACGTACAGATTGGGGTCTATGGTCGTGTGTGCGTGTCTGTCCAGGGTATTTATTTATATTCAGAAACAACAAAAAAAAGTTTATTTCATCCAAACTTGAAGATATTTTTTTCAGTTCAACAAAAATTGAAAAATTTAGACATACTTGCTTTTTGATTTAACTGTGATGATAGCGTGACTAAACAACAAAAACTATGTAGTGTCAGATTTTGTCAGTTTTTTGTTTTTAAATCTGAAAAGTGAAGAAAGTGAATGCTTTTTTTTTTTTTTTTTTTTTAAATTAGCCACAATATAGTGTCTGTCTAACAAATGTCTCTTCAAAGTTTGTGATTATTTTTACAAATTGAGAAATTTCCCACCTCTTGTTACGTTTCTCACGTGCGACATTTGCTCTGGGCCGCCGCCCCCTCCGCCACCCCATTTCCACGCCACTGTATCACAGTAACATGAATTTGCCTGTTCATTCCAGACTGGTGTGAGACGCAAACTCCAGATGCTTCCAGGGAAAATGGTCAACACTGTCTACAGTGATGAGGAAAGGGGAACCCAAGACAAGGAAAGCAAGGAGGAGACCATCTTGGCCATGTTGGGCATCATTGGGACCATTCTTAACTTGCTGGTCATCATCTTTGTTTACATCTACACCACGTTGTAGAGCGGTTCAACATCAAGAACAGCAATGACGACCAATGTGAAGACATCCACAGGAGGATGGCGGTGGAGGAAAGACTGGAACGGGATCAAACGGGATCTAAGACCATACGGTGAACGTGCAAATATCCAGAACACTGGGTTGTACGTACATAACGCGTGAGGCTAATAATGACTTTGAAGGCTTTAAAGTGCAGCTCCAATGCTCAAAAAGGACTGCAACGACTTTTGGAAAAAGCATTTTCTAATACTAAATATTCTCATCTTAAATATGTGTTTCAGATTTTCTTCTGCGGAATAAACAAAGTGGACTGTACGGAGACTTTTTCTATGAGAGTTTCTTAATAAAAGACAAATGTGTGTCATTGTGAACAGACTTGGGAAAGAATTTAAATGTATTTTTAGGTTTCTTAGGTTATTCTTCAGAATAACCCAACTGTGGCTTGTCTGAGTGTGTTTCCGAGGTGAAATTGATGTCAGTTTAAACTGCTGACATGATCAAAAGTTGAATTTAACTTCTACTCCTTCAAATCACAAACTACTTGAGGTCAAGTAACCCAGTTTGTGTCAAATTAATCAATAATTGACTGAAGTTTTGCCCATCCTTAATATAAACACATTGCTTTTGTATCCGATATCAAAAGGCTGGCTTGTGCATCTACGCCTTAAATAAATTCCCAGGAACTGTTCACTTATCAAGTTATTATTATCCAATGAATTGCTTCACCTGTATACTGTAAACAAATGTACAAGTTACACTTTTAATACTTAATAGGGTCATTTTTATAAATGTGCTATTTAATTTATATTGTGAAGTCCAAGAGCTATACAGTAAACTGTTGACATTTCATTATAAAGGGTAATATGTTTTCTGGTATTGGAACAGAAAACATTTTTACATTTATATACAGTGGAGCCAGTGAAATAATTTGTTTCATGATGTTGGTTGACTTTCAAATTTCAAAATATTTTTAAAAGGTGATTTAAAATCCTTCCAGGGTCAATATTAAAACCTTTATTAACTGTACAGACAATGTTTTATGTAACATTTTAACATTCCTAACTGTTGTACCAGTAAAAAGAAAGGTTCACCACTGTACAGGCATCATTTCGTTGAGTCTTACAACATAACAGCCCAATCTTGCTAAAATTATTATTTTTACAAGGTGTGTAAAAACTAGCTCGTTTATTTTTTACTTTTTTTTCCCAGGATAAAAACAGAAAATCACAATACCCTTGCTACCACTCCTGTTCTTCTATGTGGCAAAAATTCAGACTAAATTCAATCAATGCCTTTGTGATATCAGTTATAAAATCTTTATCTGTTTGAATATCCTCTTGGAAGTTTGCTAAATACATTTAAAAATAATTAACACGGAGCCTATTTAATTTCGTTTGCCTTGGTACAGTGATTTTCCAAGTGTGGCTCCCTCTATTGGTATGCGAAAGAATCACTGTATAAGTCCAGTTCAGTTACATTAAATTTTTACGATCTGTTTGTTTTGAAACATAATTTTAGGTTCAACTTTAATTCACATTTTATGTGTAATTTTGATAGAATCTTTTTGCAGTAAGCATAGTGTTAATGTTCAAATTGTGCATAATGTTACAGTGGCTTACAATAATGGTAGGTATATTTTTTAGGAATAAAAGCTCATTTTTTAAATCAACATTTAGGCCTTCTGACTTACTGTATTTGACTATTGGTCATGATGGTGGTACTAGGAGAGCCAATTATTTTTTTATGTGTTCCTTTGAATAAAAGGTTTCAGAACCACTGACCTAGGACATGTAAATAATCAGCTATTCAAATTATTTCAGGGACAACCTGTAAAATAAAACCGAATGGCATGTTTAAGCAAAACACACTTGTGGAATCCTGTTAGTTTATGCTAAGTTTACATTAATGGTTCCGGCGGCCACGGCAGCCCAGTTTCCGGCCACCTGGCGTTCCACTGTATTTTACAGGTGTACCTAATGGTTTGTTCAGGAACACTATTGACGTATAGCATGCAGGAAGTTGAATAGTTGGTCATCAAGAGTGCATCGCCAACAACCTCATGACTTCAAAAAGTGCCTGAGACCTCACTAGCACGTTCTCTTGGAAGGAGCCCAAATGGGGACTTAATCATAAAAGAGTGAAAAGCTCTGCTGGAAAAGCTCCATCCACCACAAGACTGCACTCCTCTAACGTGGATGAATACAGTATTTCTATTGAAAAGGGAAGGCCTATTAAGCACACAGTGTTCTGAATGTATTCATTGTCAGTGTTGATTATCCCTATGGTTTAGCTATCCTTCAGAAATGTATTCACACTATTCTGCTGTTTAAGTGTATGATATCAAATGGCACTTCTTGACTTGTGAGCTTTTTTTCATACTGCAATCTTTTTGCAAAAGAAAACATCCAAGGAATAAAGTGATTTTAGTGTACCAGAATGGAATTGGCTGTTCATTTGTTCGGATTATGCAGCAGTTCACAGAAACTTGCTAACATTTCAATTTGGCCAAAATACTAGAGAAAAATAGAAAATCCAATTTGAATAAAAGAAAGACCAGTATCATGCATTAAATCCCATAAGAGTTGAAAAATGGAGATGCGGCCTCAACAGAGAAAACGAACATCACTTGTTAGCGGAGACTGTATGTTTTATTGCTTTTACGTTCTACAAATACCAGTGGTTAAAGAATGATAAAAGTGATAAATTACTTTTACATTACACCTTTGTCATTGAATTTAAGGCTGTGTTTTGTGTTTTTTAAGAAAAAAAAAAAGGTGGTTAACTTAGTTTGGACAAACATGCGCCATTTTCAGACGACAGTCAGACTACACAGATGCACCATAGTATCAAGTGGCACGAGAGAACTGAAACGATTAATTGAATAATTTGATTACAGAAAAAGTCAAAGCAAAATCTCTGCCTTGAAGCTTCACAGTCATCATTTTTCCACACGGACAAATGTTAATGCAAAGCCGTGCGCCACTCCCTTTTGAAATAAGGTTGCGTGATGGTACCAGGAGGAAAAAGTGCATAAAAGGCAGCAAAGGTTTGGTATCATTTAACACCAAGAAGATAAAGTGCAACATGTCTACTGCAAAGCAAAACAAACTAACGTACCACAACAGTACGTCTATGATCAGCACCAATGCATTCTTTATTACATTTAAGACATCTGAACACTGAAAAAATAAATGGTGTCCTTTAAAGTGCCATGCCTCCTATGACATGACCCACCTTCGCATTAGGCCTTGTTGTTTTTATATTTCACTAATAACTGGTGAAACTAGAAGATGGAGGAGGAAACCAGAGCTGAAAGTATTACATCCAGTGAGCTGCAAATCCGTCTGCAGGATGGAGCAACACAACACTGAAACACACACCAAAGCTTTCTGAATCAATTCACTTTTTTAACTTTTCCTCTTTTTGTACTTTAAGGTCACATAAGTCAGAATCATTTCCCAGTTCTGTCTGGTAACACCTGAATTAATACCTTTTGGTGGAGGAAAGAAAAGTCTTCTTCTTTTAAACAGCGCAAATTAGCATCAAAGGGGTATTCTAGGCACCTCAGCTGCTTAAATTCACGCATGCCCTTCAGCTGGCTTTAAACTCTGTTTCACCTGGACCCAGCAGGCACACACTTCAAAATCACTGTGAGCTAGAACGGGCAGAATCCTAATGTGGCTCACCAACCAATTGTACAACTTTACAGATTTTGTCATGAAGATTCACATCTTGTTTAACCATTCGGATCAAATTTGAACTGTTTTGTCAGCAATCAGACAGCAATCAAAACATATCCCAATTTTCATTCTTTCACCCTTGAATTTGATGACTTTCTAAAATGAGCCAAAATACACAAAAATGAAAATATTTAAAAAGTTAATTATTTTGTACAGGTACTATAAAGTTTAAAAGAAATGTTTTCAAAGTTATATAATTTCAAACTCATCTTACAACATTACACTTAAAGGCAGGGTATGAAAGTACTTAAAATGCGAGCAAGATTCTATCTAGCCTCATTGGAGTCCTCGCCCCATTAAAAACCACGGGACCGCCCCCTCGCATGTGTGCACAAAGAAGATCGGCTTCGACCTAGCAGATCGTCCATGCAGACGTTCCATCGAGCTGAGCTAATAAGTTGAAGAAAAGCTTCGCAGGCGATTAATCCATCCGCCACATGGGCCGCACCAAATAAACAAGACACGCTAACGACTAGCAGCAGTGAGCACTTTATTCTTATCCAAGCCAAGTTCCAGCTGTGACGGCAGAAACATACTCAAGTTGAATATGAAACGGAATAATGAACATTGTTCCCAGTGGGGCGTGCACATTTGCAGCCTTTTAAAAAGAAAAACAATCCTATCAACATTTTATGACAAAACACAGTCCTTCAAGCATGATCAAACTGGATGTGGAAATAATTGGGCTTGACTGTGAAAAAGGGTCAAACGTATAATCTGTTCCCGTCACTGCTCTAATTTAAATCTGAGCAGTGTGCTTCGAGGGGCGGATTCCGTTAAACGCATTTCTTTTTTTCCCAATCCGACCTTAAGGTAACAAGTGGGCATAAAACAGGCATCAAAACATGTGATGCAATTTCATGGCTTCAGCTTTGCACAATAAGCTGAAGAACACAGCGACGAGGAACCTGTATCCGGAGCATTCTATGTGATGGCCACATGCACTTCTCAGATGGATTACACCATCTTTTTCATTCCTGACATCAAAACATATCTGCGTATTATGTTACATGCTTTTCCGCTATCTGTGGCTCTCTGTCTAGCGTCAAAATGGCTCACTTTTAATACTTAACGGTCATCATTAATATAATTTTTGAGGGTAATTAACAAGTATCTTAAGTGTAAAAAGTTAACCACTGTTAAAATTAAGATGTAAAAGCAATAAAAAGGTGTCGTCATGCACCTCATGTTTGTCAGTCTATAACTGTCATTCAAGTGGAAAAAGAAGTGTACCGCTAACAGATAAAAAGACTAATGATCTCAGATTATTGTTCTTACACAGACACTAAAGCATTAACCAATAACGTAAACCGCAGCACCTACGGAGACATAGATGTTCTGTAAAAGAGTGTACTCCACAATATTAACGATGATCTTACGTGGAGATTGTCTTTAATGAGACCCAGTAGACACCGACGTGGTCTCGCCACAGTGTTGTGTGCATCATTGTTATATCGTCCATCCATACATCCATTTTCTGAGCTGCTTATCCTCACAAGGGTTGTGGGAGTGCTGGAGCCTATCCCAGCTATCTTCGAGCAGGAGCACAGGCTGAACTGGTTGCCAGCCAATCGCAGGGCACACATAAACAAACAAACAAACAAACATTCGCACACACATTCACACCTAAGGGCAATTTAAAGTCTTCAATTAACCTACCATGCATGTTTTTTGGGTGTGGGAGGAAACTGGAGTGCCAGGAGAAAACCCACGCAAGCACGGGGAGAACATGCAAACTCCACACAGGCGGGGCCAGAACTGGGAGGCAGACGCTCTAACCAGTCGTCCACCGTGCCGCCTTGTTATATCGTATTTCGTCAAATAGTGGTCACCCGTGCGATAGACGCCAGTTGAAAGTCAACCAGGTCAGAGCTTACTCTCGCGTATCAATATAGTGACGTCTGCAGACACGCCATCCGTTGTCCAAACCCTCCCTCAATTAAAGATGAAAGTGCATTGCACCAGATGTGCCCTAAATAGATTTCCTGTCACAAAAGGATGCACATCTTCAGCTGCCTTTTGTCACATCTACTTATCCAGAGAAAGAAATCTTGACCATAAAAAAAAAGGGGGGGGGGGGCTTGAGTAGGCTGATATGAATGTGAACACTGGAGAGAGGGGAAAGTATCAGCGCCAGCTTCAATGTTGCAAGTGAGCTTTTTTGGGAAAATAATGTAGTGACGTTCAATCAACCTGTTGCCTTCTTCAAATGCGTTGTTGGAAGAGTTGCAAAGAAGCTCTTTTCCTAAAATTGTCACAATCCCAACTTCGCATCTACTAGCCAGCTGTATTTGTTGCCAACCGAACGCCTCAATGTGACCTTCTAATAAACATCACAGTAATATGGATTGAGCCCTGCAGTGAATAGCCAAAAAACGTGAATAATTGAGACTCCCCTTAATTTGTATTTCTTTTATTATAATTGCCTATATTACTAGTTTAAATCATAAAAGAAAAAATGAGAATATGTGAATTTGTAAATATAAATTGTGAATAGGTGGGTGGATTACTGTACACTACTTATGTCTGGAGCAGCAGCTTTAAAAATTATTTTTGGGGGCCAGGAGGATCGGGCAAGCTTCGACACATACCAGGGGTGCAAGGCCAGACCCAACCCCCACCCACAAAATGTTGTCATTTTGTCAGGTCCAAATCCGTCATGAAAACACAAATGGCTAAAAATCAACCACTCGGAAAAGTGCCTTATTTTTTAAAATTCCATTTTCCCTGGTGTGGGTTACTTACAATACACTGATCTCAGAAGTAAATGGGGGAAACAAAAACAACAATGGCCGTCCACCCTTCCCTTGCCATTCCTAGCTTATGTACTGAAGATGAAAGTAAGCGCTGCTGTCAAAATACGTGAGGAGAGGCTGCCAGGATTCTGAGGCGGATAGGATTCTAACAACCAGAGGCGAAGATGTAAAAGATTAATGAGCAGACGCTGTCAAGAACAAATCACTCACATAAAAGCTCCGTCAACACTAGCAGCATGACTACCTCCCCCCCCACCTCGGCATCAAAACATCCGTTTTTCTCTCAACCTGTCATCTTTTCTGTGTTTGCAGGACTACGTGGAAGTGATGATGGACTCGATGATGCTTAATAAAATTCAAATACAGTGGACCCTTGCCAATCGTGGGGTATAGGGACCAGGCGGGACCGCAAATTACCAAAAATCTTCATTTCATTTCAATTGACAGCCATTATAATTGCAATGAATTTTTTTTTTTTTATATATACCGGCCAAAAATTCTTGAATAAGCAGGGATAAACCATCAATAAGAGTTTGCGGGCTTAGAAAGACAGAAGGAAAACCATTATTTTAAAAAAAATCCCCCAAAAGATTTTAATTAAAAAAAACCAAAAAAAATTCTGTATACTGTACATGTGATTCCCAACCACACATTATTGTAAAAATAAAATATAATACGGTGGTATTGGTGACTTATGAGTGCCCCAACTTGCAAGTTTTTTTTTTTTTTTTTTTTAGATACGAGCCGTCGCTTGGCCATGAGTTTTTTCGAATGTAAAACACTATGTGTCTTAGCTCAATAAAGGTTGGGAAACACTGTTGTACACAATCACGACATACTGTGATTGGCAGACAACAAGTCCAGGGGGCACCCCACCTCTTGCCCAAAGTCAGTTGAGGCCCTAATGAGGACAAGCACTACAGAAAATGGACGGAGGAACAATCAAGACAATACGGCGCTACCTTCCCCGTGCGATCATTCTAAAATCGGGATTGGCGCTGGAAGTGACAGACACCAAAAGGTCAGCCACAAAGAGTCCTTGGCAGCGTGCGACGTTAAAAAGCTGCCGTGACCTTCAGGCGGTGGCGTTACCAGAGAGGGAGAGTTATGATGGGGAGGGAGGTTGGGTGGCGTGGGGCGTTGATGGCAACACAGTGCTGTGATTAACGAGGTTTTGTATTCATGCCAGTCTGAAATTCATTGTCATTCATTTGGAATGCAGTTCCTTGTTCCAAGTTTTGGTCGATCCAGAGAATCCTCCAAATCCTATATCCAGTTTACTGGCCAGAAGAAACTGACAGTTGCAATCAATCGAGATCACGAACGAAAAGTTAACAGGGCTTGGCCTAATTAAGTTAAGACAATACCAGCTATAAACCTTCAGCAATACGAGATACACCAATGGACAGATGGACCGGCCGACAGATAGACATACAGATAGATAGATAAAGTCTGAAATTGAGGGTTATTTATTATTTAAATAATCAATGTGAAAGGCCAAACCCACCTGAGAGTCACATGTTCCTATACTTTTGTTCACCCTGAGCCCAACCCTAAAAAAAAGCATGCTTTGTAGGATTTATGTCTGGTGATTAACTTGGATGCAAAGGTCTGGGGATGTCAATGGGTTACAGGTTTGATACAGTTACGGCATGCAAACAACAACTAAATATTAAGTCTTATTCACTTTAATCTGTAAGTATTTGTTCCAACACATTTGCCCACCTAATAATGCAACATTTTGTTGCAAATAGTGTACTCTACAGTAAATTGTGTAACCGATCCCGATGTACATACCTGGAAATAAAAGCTAAAACTCTGATCTCGTCTTATATTGACCTTTTGATGTTACACTAAAATTTTTTCAGTCTGCAGCAAAAAATAAATCAATTTGTCTCAATGTTCCAGTACTTTTGAAGTGAAGTGTATGTATAATTTTGATCCTGCATGGATTAGAGAAAATCCAAAATGAATTCAAACTTGGGAACCCAATTCTTGTTTTGAAACGTATTAAACTGCATGTTGTATAATCATTACACCCTGGAGGAAGAACAGTGTAACTAAATAATTAAAAGTCCTAAAATACACTATTAATCCCTTTGATGAGTATATGCTAACATTTCTCCCAAGCATCAGCACAAGCCATGTACAGTGTATCCAAATCAAAGTGCTGTCGAGCTGAGCCACAACAGAAGGCCAGCGAGCATTGCTCGTCAATTGCCCTGCTGCGCTGCTAAAATGTCACGCTCGCGCCTTTCCCAGGTGGACCGTTCCCGTCTGCTAATAAATGTTCACCTTCTCCTCAATCAGCTCCGAGGCACCGTACCGTAATACGATGGCAAAAATCAACGCCTGACACGCACCTGGCCGCTGACGTAATTAACTACTCTTACCGAGCTTTAATTGAGCTGGGAGGTTCATTTTTAATGTGACGGCTCGTTTAGTGAGTGTGGTAATCAGGTAGCGATCCAGCGGATTAACACGGTTCTAAATAGGGAGGTTTACCACTGCTGATGTAATTTTCCCTCATAGGAAGGTCACATTTTTTGTTGTTCATGATGGAAATACCTCTCCTCGCGCTTCACCGTTCACAAATTCACCTATGATTTTTTTCTGCACAGCCTAATTGATATCTACAGGGGTGAAATTTTTCCACTGAAATGTGTGACGCTATGGGAAAACTAAACATAAAAACAAGAGTCAAGCTCAATTGATATATTTTCAAAGATCATACCATCAAGGGACTGAATTAAAAGGTTTCCTCAAAAAAAGTCATAGATCATTATTTTGGAATCAACCCCATATTTTTCCTTTACACAAAACAATGAAATGTAAATACATGAGAAAAAATGTGTTCATGTAAATAAAGCATGTGGAAAGCATGATACCATGTCAACCTAATGACAAATGTGTACAATTTAATAAGAGTAGGAGATATGATTTGAATATTGATCTTAAGCAGTGATATCAATGTGATAACTGAAAATGAAACACAGAACTTAGAACAAGCATATGGAGCCTGTTGACATGAAATTTTAGTAGTACCTTTACCAAAAGGAAAAAAAAGTGCACTGTAATTAGCAGACTCATATTTTTTTTTTATCTGTAACTTATATAATGCAGAATGGGTGGCATTTTAATGTGTTGTAGTGTTGTTCATGGTTTAAAAAATAATTATATATATATATGTCAGTTTATGTATGCAATATAGTGCTTAACTTTTCATATGATTTCCTAAAAAAATATTTTTTTAAAATGTAATTCTTAGAACATGGAATATTGACTAAATTAGGTTTGCCTTTACATTCCTGTGGGTGTCGGGTGTGTCTTTAATGCAGCAGCACCAGGACATTAATGAGAAGCACAGTATTGATTTTCAATGAAAACACTGCACGCCTTTGTTGCATTTTCTTAACCTTGCTGTCCCCTCCTCAACTTGGGTTGTCCAATTCAATTTTTCTAGACTGGATTGTTGCCCGATTCGAAGAGAGATTTAATTAACTTTTAGCTGCTGCGAAAGGCATCTGTTGTTTCAGATATATAACAGACATTGTAAATACAATTTGTATTTTTCTTAAGACTCCGAAGCTCAATTGAGGCTGTAATTTTGAAAAATAAATGCATAACCTAGAGTAGAAGTGGGCAAATAATGGTCACACAGATTATCCGGAGTGATTATTAAGGGTGATTTTTTTCCCCTCCCTGAGCTGCGTGGGCAAACGGTCAGGGCCAACAATGATCTCAGTATTTACAATCGCAAATCCTTACATGTGCTGACAGGTCTGTCTTAGTACTACAACCGACATCTGGTTTTGGGGAGATTGTTGGTGGAGATATCGTTGTGTGCGTGGCAAGGCATGATGCCCAATTCAGATTTTTTTTTGGGTTAAATTCAATGTTTTTATGCAGTCGTTCGTATTGCAAAAACAAATGCCAACTTCTACTAAGGACGGAACGCATCCATGACGTAAAACAGGACAGAAGTAGATACGGCCCCTGGCATAGGTCTTGTTGTGACGCATTTGTGGTAATTTTGCGTTTATTAGGTTTTCTTATATTTAGCACTTCTAAAGCATCTTTGTTTCGCCACTGACTGTTTTCTGCTGGTCACTGTTGTCGCGTGTCTGTTTTGTCCAAAAATTGTGACGTTTGCAGCCTTTTGATGACCTATTAAGTAGGTTGGATGCGCGCCCCGTGAGCTTCCATACTGCACTCGCTTCCGTTACATATCCACACGTGAAAGAGGCCTTGGTCGGATATGAAAAAAAAAATAATAATAATAATAATTAATAAATCTAGAATTGTACTGTTCACATTTACATGAAAAAAATCTGATGTCACGTGGAAACAATTTTTAATTGACTTGCAGTGTGAACATAGCCTAAGAGCAGTGAGTGTTGATTTTTTTTTTTTGTCATGTGTGGGGTTGCTCACATATAAAGTATTGTCTAAGACATTGATGATCGGTAAGTGTGTACCTCGCATTAGAGGGATCAATGCACAGTACTGCCCTTTTCGAGGCTTTAGTTCTTTTAAGTCCAGAGGAGTTTTCATCCTGGGTTAGTCCTGGTCACCACATGGACAAAAATTGCAGTGTCTCCATGCAACCTATAAACCTCTGCTGTAAACTCAGTCGGTCTGGGGCCAAAGTATGAGCGCTGAATTATTCAACACGGTCCGCTGAATGCCAATGAGATGAGCAAACAAACAACGGCGTGGGAGCTGTGATAGAAGACTCAAATAAGCTCACGCAGCCGACGCCTCGATTGGTGTCGCAGTTTGCTTTCCGAGTAGGGCAAATACGACTATGAAATGGGGTGTGAACGGTAGCTTTAAGTTGCTTCTTATGAAATCACCTGAGATCTTATAGATCACAAAATGTGGCAGTTCCAATCACAGTGACATTAGAAGTCTGCTTCCATATCGTGGCTGAAATAAATGTCATAATGTGACCTTATTATGAAACTTGAGCCCCGCCCACATGACTTCCACTCAACCCCCCACGCATCACAGGGCTGTGATCTGCATAGTCAGCCATATGTCAGTGTCCGTTTACTGCATTCCTATTACTTTAACGTCACCTTTTGAATAATGGGGAAAGTGCAAACACCTTCACAAAAAAATCTCATGATATAAATATTTATTCATAAACATCACAGGCTTTCTGTAGTGTCTGGTGGATCTCACTGCATGCGCTCGGAGATCTTCCAAACACTGAACTGTTTGTGACAAGGTATAATTGGTCTTTTCCATTCAAAGTGTAGCCTTTCGCTAGTTGTACCACGCATGTACACTGAACCAGCACATATTTGCTGTTTGCCATTCAGGAATTCACCTATTCGCGGAAACTCACCTGTAGCAAGCCTTCGCCAATGCTGTCAGGTTAGGATTATGGGTTAATTTAAGTGAATTTAAGTTAACATTAAGGGTAAGGTTCAAAAGACTGTAATTCTAGTACATTCACCTGTTATTATTTTTTTATGCATGAGCACAAACCATTTCGGTGTAATTGTATATTTATGTGAACATTTTGGACTTGACGTTTTGTCGCTAATTATTTTCTTATAGTTGTCTAGTTTTGCAACTAAATTGCCTCTTTGAAAGACCTTTTCAATAAAACCAAATTTTTCTAAATTAGCCTCTTAATTGCTTAATACATGAACTTAAAATAAAGCTTTAACCTGGAACCAGATTTCTTTTTTAACTAAATTCACCGAAAAATAGAGATGACCGCTTTTGCATTTGAACACTTTAATTATTTTGATATAGTTCTTATAACATAATCCACACAATAGGCAAAGGTGTAACTTTAATGTGAAAGTTGTAAATTTAGGCAGTTAACACTGCCCTGAAATTAAACATTATTAATTTAGTGTCAACTCTCAGAATGATGCTTTAAAGGGCAGGTGTCAAACTCAAGTCCCAGGGACTAGATCCGGCCCGCTATATCATTTTATGGAGCCCATAAAGCAAAGCAAATGTATCTAGTTCATATTTCTTACAAAATGGATTCGAATTGCAATTTTTCCCCTCACATTTTAGAGCCATTACAGGCTTTTTTCCCCCCACCAAATCCATTCTTACCATGAATTCAACAATATTGTGTACTTAAATATTTGGTTGTCACTGTATTCCCTGATTTCAAATTCACTTTGATATTAAAAAAACATACATACTCTATATACAGAAGAGTATAATAATAAAATGCACGGGCAAATGTGTACCAACAACTTCCTACCAACATAAACGCCTCATGCTGTTTGGGAGTCCTGAGCTGTTTGCAGACTGGCACTCATCGTTGTACTAATGATGCCAGCCATCAGCAGGTCTGTGTGCGTGTGTGTGTGTGTGTGTGTGTGTGTGCGCGCGCGTGCGTGCGTTTCCCTTTCCCCATACGAAATAATGCTATACTGTAATCCTTTCAAGGGTCTAACCGTTACATGTATTGACTGTATGAGTGATTTTAAAAAAAAATAATAATAAGATTTCAACATTTTTAATGGCCATACAAGTATCATCCATCCTTCCATCCATTCATTTTCTGAGCCGCTTCTCCTCACTAGGGCCGCGGGCGTGCTGGAGCCTATCCCAGCTGTCATCGGGCAGGAGGCAGGGTACACCCTGAACTGGTTGCCAGCCAATCGCAGGGCACATAGAAACTAACAACCATTCGCACTCACAGTCATGCCTACGGGCAATTTAGAGTCTCCAATGAATGCATGTTTTTGGGATGTGGGAGGAAACCGGAGTGCCCGGAGAAAACCCACGCAGGCACGGGGAGAACATGCAAACTCCACACAGGCGGGGACGGGGATTGAACCCCGGACCTCAGAACTGTGAGGCTGACGCTCTAACCAGTCGGCTACCGTGCCGCCCATACAAGTATCAAACAAAGTTAACTGGTGAATAATAAAACAATAGCAAATGTACTCACCTTTTGTTGACGTATTAGGGACACAGGAGGTGGAGAGAGAGGATTTCTGAAGGCAAATCAACTTCATGCATCGCACGCTGTCCTAAGAATGTAAAAAAATAAGTTAACCGCTGTATATTACGTTTGAGAATACATTGTGTGAATGAAATGCCTGGGAGGTGAGTGTGGTCACATATACAAATATGCGAAAGTGACACCGTGCATGAGGGCGGTTCAATGCTGTGTCCCATGTGAGTTATCCACTTACGACAAAAAAAAAAAAAAAAACTCAAATAGACCCCATCAGGAAACAAAAAGAGGGAGTAAAAGACTCATTATTTTACTTCATGGACACGATTGTTCACACACAACCACTAAGCCCATTTGAACATCATTACGCAATATTGTGTGTGTCCATGTTTATGTTCCAACTCAAGTTTGTAGTTAAAACTTCCCTATTGTATTGTTCTAAACTCCACTTTCATCATTTACAGTTGGGTAAACAAACACCCCTGGCTACGATAACTTTGCAAATGTTGCCATCACCGTACATGATTGTTGGTTTGTTCTTTAGCAGCATTACAAAAAAAAACTAACATTTAAAATAAATAAATGAAAAAAAAATTTAAAACTTTGGAGTTGAACCCATTACATTTTGGTGCAACTACTTATTGATGGGGAGATCTAAAATGAAGATATGTCACCTTTTGACATTTCCCTTTGCTTCTCAATGAATAATTCATAAATGTTAATCCCATAAATTAGGCAAAAATACAAATTAGATGAATATCTGTGACGATAATACTATTTAGTACCGCTGATCCAAAATAAAGCAGTGGAGGTCTGCACTCTCCTTATTGCCTTTCTATTTTACTGATAAGTACTGTGATTATCCAATTATCCAATTTCAGTTAGTTGGTTGGACACTTATTTATCAACTACAAATAATGTATCTTTGTTAATATAGCTATGCTCGTGACGTATAGTGACAGGCAGAACAAGTAAATGTTTTTTCACCAGAAGGCAGACGGTACATACAGTAGCTAACTTCAATTTGTGAGGTAATTGAGATGAGAGCATTTTTTGTGACATTTTAATTGGGTGGAATGCCATAATATTGTTCTAATGTAAAATATGTTCCTTGGCTCAATACAGGTTGGGATACACTGCAATAGTTCACTTAAAGCTCTATGTTATTAACAAAGAAAGAGTACAAACAATTTATCATTCCAATCATACTACAATAGGCTCAATTCATCATCCTGTTTATATGAGAATTAGTTCATTTGGCTAGACAAACCAACACTGTACGTAATGTGAACACTGCTTGTTCAAAAACGCTCCCATCAAGAGTGACAAAACAACAGTGTGGTAATTACAGAACCGTAATTGGACGACATTGATAGACACGCTGGAGAAGCTAATTAAAGAGAGCGGCCCGACACATTTGGAATGCTGACAAACAGGCTCAGGTATAATACGCGGATTGATTAGTGGCCACTTTCCCCCCAACCCACCCTCACAATGAAGCCTCTCGCCTGGTAAGTAATTAGGAAGTGAGCACATGTTGCTATCGAGCAGCTCGCAGAGGCTGAGGGAGGCACTAATTGTTTTCTGTTGATTGCTTGGGCTTTTTGACGGAAAAAGGACTACTCTTGACCACGCTGGCGAAAGTGTGGTTTCCACGAGAGAGGGTGAAAATATTCGAAATACAGTGGTGCCTTCAAATACGAGTGCTGCATGGTGGCAATGAACTCAACGCATTTCCCAACAAGAAGCAGCTTGGCAGATGGTAAACATTTCTTCAAAGAGAGGCTTCCAGCTGTTTAAGGCAACTCTCAATAGAAGTTTACTGTCAAACTAAAGAAGAAACAAAAATAATTTACAAGTTGGGTATTTAAAACCACATAGTTTTGACAGAGGTTGCTTAATGCTAACAACCAATGCAAAACACCATAGACGGGCTAATGAATAGCATAGGTGTCGCAAACAGTGGAGCAACAAATGTAGACAGTTATTATAACAATACCCACAGGCATATATTCTTTATCCTCTGCGAAGAACATATTACTGCGGCTTACTGAAGAGTGACTGTTTCCATGTGTAGCTGTCTGTATGTCTGTATTATACTGCCTGCAAGTGACCAAGGCACATACACCAGAAGGAGCAGCACAATGTCCATTGAATCGACCGAAAAAACTGCATCAAAAACGTTAATTCTTTGCATTCTATTTAATCATGTAGTACTGTATGTTTTTATAAAGTTCAATATAATAGAGTGCTATTTATTAAAAAGACGAGGGGGGGCTGGAAGAGATTAATGGCATTTCCATTCATTTCAATGGTGAATAATAGTGTTTTGAGGGTGGTCACGGAACGAATTAAACTTGTATCTCAAGGCATCACTGTAGCGTGCAGTTGTATACCACTGAACTAAAGTGGATTTGGGCCATCAAGAAAAGTTTCATGATGAATCTGCTGTCACTGGGGAATGTTCCTTCTATCTCAAAATTAAAAAGAGTAAAAATAGTAGTTACAAGAATGTGTTTTTTAGGGTAACAATGAAGGGCAATATATTTTATAAGGAAAATAAAAAAATAAAAATAAATCAATATAAATTACATAATTTTTAATAATAAAATAATTTTGGGCATATTCGGCAATAAACGCCTGTTACTCTCTGCAGTTACAGTATGTAAATAAATACCACAGGCCACTATCATGAGGAAATACAGTAATTAGAACTTATGTCAATCAATACCGGGACCTTCGATTGGTTCTCAATAGATTTTGCAGTGTACCTAATATTATGGCTTGTTGTAATTTTTCCCTCTATCATTGCACATTTTTTGTAAATATAAGGAATCCATGAGGTGGTACTGTGGACGACAGGTTAGCACCTCCGCCTCACAGTTCTGAGGACCCGGGTTCAATTCTGGCTTCGCCTGTGTGGCGTTTGCATGTTCTCCCCGTGCCTGGGTGGGTTTTCTCCGGGTACTCCGGCTTTCTCCCACATCCCAAAAACATGCGTGGTAGGTTAATTGAAGACTCTAAATTGCCCGTAGGTTGTGAATGTGAGTGCAAATGGTTGTTTGTTTATATGTCCCCTGCGATTGGGTGCCAACCAGTACAGGGTGTACCCCGCCTCTCGCCCGAAGATAGCTGGGATATGCTCCAGCATGCCCGCAACCCTAGTGAGGATAAGCGGTACAGAAAATGGATTGACGGTGAATCCATTTTTTTTTCTTTAAATGAAATTGTGTAGAACAAATAGCAAGTAATCCTTTGCGTTAACCCTAAATAAAACTACACTGAGCCATGGCGCCACCTCCTGGTTTCCGACGTCAACACACTGAATTGGGACCCTTTCCAAAAAAAAAAAAAAAAAAAAAAAAAAAAAACATTCCTTACAGGAGGTCACTCGTCCATGTTCATGATGTCATTTCCACGTCAGAAGTCAGCATTTACATGACGTAATGTAGGCAATTAAGAAGGATGGCCTGGCAGACTTGCTCTTTTCCGGGCAAGTCGCTCGATTATCTTTGTAAGTGTTGGCCTTTGTGGAGCCAAATTGTCAGGAATGGAGCATTTTGTTCACACAAATTAGTGCACTCAAGGCCTGTTTTACTTTATTAGTACATTATGCAACTATAACTCAAAATCGTTTATCTTTAATAATTCTGAAACAAAGTTAAGGTGAAGCTCCCCCCCAAAATCTGCAATTGACACCATTGTCTGTAGTGAGATTGCCTATATATGGAACAAGACGGCAGCATGCAACTACTTTCGTCTAAATGAACTCCTCAAAACACTTCAACAGTTCCTTGGCACCAAGATACCGCCATATGTTGCACAAAAACAACCAATACTTGACATTTCTTTGCAAATAACAGAGGATGGGTTCCCCCAAAAAAATAAATAAATAAATAAAAATCCACAAAAAGGCAAATTTCTGAATGCTGAAAATTAATTTAAGCCCAATTAGTTTAGTTAGTCCAATAATATTAGCTAGAATATTTTAGTCCAATAAAGCTGGTCAATTAATTTTAGTTTGACCAATGTTAGCTGGATGAGTTTTATTTGGTTTAGTAAGTCGAACCTACTCAGACAAACTTAACTGGATAAAGTTTTCCCAAGTTAGCTATTAGGTTAGCCAGATCAATTTAGCTGCTAACGTTAGCCCGCTTTGGTTAGCCTAGCAACATTTTTTTTGTAAAGGTTGTTCAGGAGTAACCTTTGCTAAATATGGCTTCAAGGTTGCATCGAGGCACGCCCTATCCTCCAAGTACTCTCGGGTCATCTTACTCGGCTAGGAAAGTTCCTGAAGCCAAAGGAAGTCAGCCAGATAGCTAATTAGCGCTTGTTAGCCGTCAACCTGGAATACATTTGACCATGCACAAAGCTTTTAGCCTGCTCAAATTAGCAGTGAAAGTCAGGCAGATAACGTAAGCTTCTCAAGCCATACAAATAAAACGACATGAGCCTGACTCAATTAGCCCCTTTTTGAGCCGTTTACAAACTCCTTTAAGAGCTGAATACACATGAATGGTGTTGTATACACACAGTTTGGCTAATGAACTACTGCTGCTATTTGACTTTCTCACAACAATCATGATATTTTGGGGGCCTCAACTGTAGCCTACCATCATGACAAACAAACTAAAGTAGTTCCTCACTGGGCATTGTCATTTGTGGCCTTAAAAAAATTTTTTTTAAAATAGTAGTCATGTAGAAATCAATCTGGATGGTGAAGGAAGCTCTTACTTGTGACTGTAGTGATCATAAAAGAGAAGAAGAAGAAAAGCCACAGTTACGCAGCATGCTGGATTGTGGTGTCAGTCTTGCTCCAGAGGCTCCTCCCCACTCGTCTGGAAGCTGCTGACTTTTGGTCCAGATGTGTGCCTTATTGCCTCTATAATGATCCACACTAGAACGGGGGGGGAAACAACACAAGCTCGACCACATAGGAAGCACCATGCATGTATAATAGATACTAAAATGATATAATATCAAGATTTGGCTCAAATTTTGGAATAAAGTCCTTGTTGTGGGCAAGGGGGTAGTTTACACTGTACTTTCCTATGATAAATTCAATGTACACTGCACAATCTAGTGAGGTCCAATTCAAGAGATGTACTGTTCTCAAAATCTGCATTTCAAAAGATAATGCACAAAATCACCTAACATCATTCAATATTGCTGTGGCTGCACATTGTAGTGTTTTTTAAGTATTATTGTATTATCTGTATTTGTGTATTATGAATCACCTAACATAGTTTTACAAATGATATATTTTTATTATATAAGTTGGAAATTAAAAAAACACTATTCAGCAGTTTTATAAACTTAAAAAAAAATTATGCTGCTCTTGTACTGAATTTGACACTTCCACTGCTTCATGTCATACACATTTCCGATTCACTGTAATATAGTTGAGTATTTATGCATCCAACAGCATATTATCCCTAAAACCAAAACAAGTGTGCAAGACCTTTCCCTCGAGTGACATTCTGGGCCAGAATTCCTTTCCTTGAATGCTTCCCTCGCCACAATTTGGGAACATTTGGAAAGGTGTGCAGGTGTGTTTGACTTGGTCACGGTCCAGACCACTCACACATGTGCTCGCACTAAGACAACACAGGGACCCGCTAATGAAACATAGCAAACATCTTTTGACTCGAAGGGGATTGGGCAGGGGAGGGGGGGGGGGGGTCTTTACTTGGCCCAGCTTATGCCCCCGCTGTGTCTTTTGTATGTGCAAGTGGACCGAATACACACACACATTTAAAAAAAAAAAAAGCTTCATGATGAATCTGCTGTCACTATGGAATGTTGCTTCTCTCTCTAAATTTAAAAAATAAAAAAAAGTGGATGGATCAAGAAGTGGATTACAGTTGACCTCACTAAAGTCTTATTAGCTGAGCACAGGCTGGCGAGGGGCTTCTCTTTACAGATGATGTGATGCTTTACAAATCACACTGACTGTTAAAAGTGGTGCAGGATGATGTCATGGCCCCTTCCTGCTCGACAGTAAATCAGAAGTCGTCAACAGACGCCTTTTGCGACAAACCCACACCAATTACTACATTATTTGACGTAATATTCTTGCCTTTTTTCCTCGCAAGAATATGAATTTATGACTATTATTATTACACCAAAAAAAATATTTTTGTATGGATAACTTTTTTTCTCAGAAGAAATACAACTTTTTTTCCTTGAAAAATAAAACTTGAATCTCTTATGATTGTCTTTTTTCAAAAACAAACCTTTGTAAAAAAAAATCTGACTAAAATAATGTGACTTTTCTTGTAATATTGTGACTATCTTGAAGAAAATACTTTATTTTCATAAAATATACCACTTTTCTTTTCCCAAAAAATACCTTATTTACAGACATTCACAAAAACAAAATCCTGAGAAGACATCTTGAAATATTTGACTTCATTCTTGTTACAACTTTTATCTACAAAAAAACAATATTTCAAATTTTAATATTAGCATTTTTTATCTCAAATATGCATATATATATGACTTGCTTGACAAATCTTTCTTCCCGCAATATTACATCTTAATTTTACTACACCTTTTTTGTCTTTAAAAATATGACTTTATACTTGGAATATCAAGTTTTTATTCTCAAAAACACAAATTTACTCTCATAAGATTGCAACTTTTTGTTAAGTAAAAAACTTTTTTTCTTGAAAAAAAAACATGACTGTATTCACACACCTTTACTACTTCTTCCTTGAAAAAAATGACTTTCCATCCAGAAAAAAACAGCTGCATTCTTGTAATATTAAGACTTTTATGATCCCTAATATCCATCCATCCATTTTCTCTACCGCTTATCCTGCTTACATTTTTTTCAAGAAATAACTGTTATACTTTACAACAAAAAGTTGCAATCTTTATGAGCATTAAGTTGTATCTTTGGGGAGCTCTAAAGCCACAATATCACATGTCTGTGACTTTTTATCTCCAAAAAATACAATGTCATTCTCAAAATATGGTGATTTTTTTTTTCACGATAAAAGTCATAATACTATGACTGTCAGATTTTTGGGGATTAAAAAAAAGTGTACCTTTTCAGGAAAAAGTCACAATATTGCCAGGCTGTGACTTTTTTAACTTAATTGTCATAAGATTGCCACCTTTTGCTTTAAAATATACCAGTTTTCTTGAAAAGTATGTTTTAAAAAAAATTATCTGACCTTATTCGCACCTGATTACAACTTTTTTCTTGAAAAGATATGCTTTTATTTATCCCGACAAATTCAACTTTATTCTTGTAATATTACGGTTTTTATGTAGGAAAAAAAAAAGACTTTTGACTTGGAAAAATACTAATTTATATCTGACTTTATTTCCATAAATTATCCCTTTTTCTCATGGCATATATATATTTTTTATTTTTTTAATTTTCTTATTGTGGCCCTCTTACAAAGAGAAGAGGAAAAAAAAGTGGGACTAGTCAGGGATGCATGTTTGTGGTTTTACGAGAAGGCGGAGTGTGTGCGTTGTCCCCCCCCCC
The DNA here is from genome assembly GCF_024500385.1 of Phyllopteryx taeniolatus. NCBI lineage: Eukaryota > Metazoa > Chordata > Actinopteri > Syngnathiformes > Syngnathidae > Phyllopteryx > Phyllopteryx taeniolatus. The sequence continues at coordinate 5,959,712 of NC_084514.1, read as the reverse complement.
CCCCCCCCCCCCCCCCCCCCCCCCCCCCCCATGTGCTGCTGCGTCCAAGTGGTGTTATGTAAGTAACCACGCCAGCCGCTGCTTCACATCCTTATGAGGAGCTCCGTTTGGGTCATGCGCTTTAAAAAAAAGTGACAGAGTCCAACAGAGGCGGACTTGGTACTTTTATTGAATATTTAACTTAAACCTCAACTCTCGAAGTGAGTTTAAGATGTTTTCTGGAAGCGTTTAACCTCGAGATGGGCAGCGGAACGAGCCGTGGGACCAAAGTGGCACCTGCGGTACTCGGCGAGGCGAAGCCGGCTAAGAAAGCCTCTTCTTCGGGACTTTCGTCCAAACGAGACGCCTTCGACGCCTTGAGGATCCACGCCCGCCGCCGAGCACCGGTGGACTGCCACAGCGCCGGCCACGACTCGGAGTTCTCCGGGGACGACGACGACGACGCGGACGCCGAGCTGGCCGGCTACGACGAGGCGGTCGCGGCGGGACGGCGGAGGGGGAAGAAGAACCCGGTGTCCAAGAGGGCGTTCACGAGGACCAGGACGTACGGACTGTGTCACTTCAGTAGCAGGGAGGAAGATGAGCGGGAGAAGGGGGCGTCGTCGTCCTCCTCCTCTTCTTCGGCCACCGCCGGCCTCGGTGGGGCGCAGGGACCACATGGCTCCCGGGGAGCAGGCAACAACAAGAGGGGCCATGATGCCTTCGCACCTCCGCATGTAAGGACTGTTTTATTTTATTATCAATATTACATACTGTCATTTCACCCATATAATTATTATCACAGGCAATTAATTTAATAGGTTGAGATTGAGCTAATGATAGATGAATTTATTATGAACGTATAAAACATTATGCATTGTTAATCAATGTATCAAATGTTATAGTAACTTATAATTTCATTTTAAATCATTTATGTATTATATTTTACTTTCATTAATCACATTATTATTTTTTTTATCATATCTACTCATCTGAAACGCTAAACTATTTTTAAGTATTCTTTCAATTTGTTTTGCTTTTATTGTTTCTGCTGATTTGTTATAATGATTAAAAACTAATCTACCTTGAAAAATGTACATATATGTATACATTTATACAGTGGGTACAGAAAGTATTCAGACACCCTTCAAATTTTTGCAGCCATTTGCTAAAATCATTTAAGTAATGTTTTCCACATTAATGTACACACCGCACCCCATATTGACAGAAAATAATCGGAATTGTTGAAATTTTTGCAGATTTATTAAAAAAGAAAAAACTTAAATATAACACAGCCAAAGGTGTTTAGACCCTTTGCTCAGTATTTAGTTGAAGCACCCTTTTGAGCTAATACAACCTTGAGTTTTTTGCGGAATGATGCAACAAGTTTTTCACACCTGGATTTGGGGATCCTCTGCCATTCCTCCTTGCAGATCCTCTCCAGTTCTGTCAGGTTGGATGGTGAACGTTGGTGGACAGCTATTTTCAAGTTTTTCCAGAGATGTTCAATTGGGTTGAAGTCAGGGCTCTGACTGGGCCATTCAAAAACAGTCACGGAGTTGTTCTGAAGCCCCTCCTTCGGTATTTTAGCTGTGTGCTTAGGGTCATTGTCTTGCTTGAAAGTGAACCTTCGGCCCAATCTGAGGTTCTGAGCACTCTGGAGAAGGTTTTCATCCAGGATATCCCTGTACTTGGCGGCATTCATCTTCCCTTCGATTGCAGCAAGTCGTCCTGTCCCTGCAGCTGAAAACCACCCCCACACCGCGATGCTGCTACCACCAGGCTTCACTGTTGGGACTGTATTGGACAGGTGATGAGCAGTGCCTGGTTTTCGCGACACATGCCACTTAGAGTTAAGGCTAACAATTTCTATCTTGTTCTCATCAGACCAGAGAATCTTTTTTCTCACCATCTTGGAGTCCTTCATGTGTTTTTGTTTTTTTAGCAAACTCCATGCAGGCGTTCATGTGTCTTGCACTGAGGAGAGGCTTCCGTTTGGCCACTCTGCCATAAAGTCCCGACTGGTGGAGGGCTGCAGTGATGGTTGACTTTCTAGAACTTTCTCCCATCTCCCGACTGCATCTCTGGAGCTCAGCCGCAGTGATCTTTGGGTTCTTTGGGATCTTTACCCCTCTCACCAAGGCTCTTCTCCCACAATTGCTCAGCTTGGCCGGACGGCCAGCTCTAGGAAGGGTTCCGATCGTCCCAAACGTCTTCCATTTCAGGATTATGGAGGCCACTGTGCTGTTAGGAAACTTAAGTGCAGCCGAAATTTTTTTGTAACCATGGCCAGATCTGTGCTTTGCCACAATTCTGTTTCTGAGCTCTTCAGCCAGTTCCTTTGACCTCATGATTCTCATTTGCTCCGACATGCACTGTGAGCTGTAAGGTCTTATATAGACAGGGGTGTGGCTTTTCACATCAAGTCCAATCAGTCCAATATATGAGTGTCACAGCAAAGGGTCTGAATACTTATGGCTGTGTGATATTTCAGTTTTTATTTTGAATAAATCAGCAAAAATGTCAACAATTACGTTTTTTTCTGTCAATATGGGGTGCTCTGTGTACATTAATGAGGAAACATTTTTACTTAAATTTGATGATTTTAACAAATGGCTGCAGTATAACAAAGAGTGAAACATTTAAGGGGGTCTGAAAACTTTCCGTACCCACTGTATATATCACAATTAACAAAATTTATTATTAAATATACTGTATTATTAAACCCAACTTATGAAATAACACTTAATTTAAATTTGAGTCTTTTTCTATTAAATTGTTTCCTATTACAGTAAATTTGCAATAGTGATAAATTCAGCATTTATTTTTTATCATTACCACAGTATAATGTACTGTATATACCGTGTATATATATATATATATATAACTGTACATATATATAACTCAAACTTGTAAAATAGTACATATTCATGAATACTATCATCAACTTATATAATAGTAAATCAACTTTTTTTCCTTTTTCAGTCCAATTTGTTTCAGTTGTTTGCTGAATTTGCTGTTCTTGTGATTAAGAAAGAGTAAACACACTCAAAAATATGTAATAAATCAGCATTTTTTAAAAAGCGTTATTATTATCGCAATTAATGGAAGCGCTGCTGAACGCCACATTCCATATCGACCAAAAGGCCAAAATGCGGTATTTTAAACGCTAAAAACTTAAGAAATATTGGACGTTCATAGAATGCGAGACAGCAAATGCAATGATGCACAGGTGTTACATCATAGCACTTACAATCTAAAAAATTACAACCACTTAATGTAGTTCTGTCTGTGTCTCTTGCTGGGTGTTCTCCTCAGGCCTTCTTGTCAACAGGACCAATAGAGGAAGATGTCCCATTATCACAAACACAGACGTAAGTAGACCACCTTGATCAAAAAGGGATATTATCCAATTCAGTGGAGTAAACATCAGGTATAGCCAGATCCACTCAGATCGGATTCCCCTTGGAAAAGTGATTCTCAGTGTCATACAAGTACCAATAGGAGTGCACCGGCTCCCCCTAGTGGTACAAGAAAGAATCGCTCCCTAGGTACAGTTCTAGTTTAATACATTTGCATGTAATCTTTAGGAACAGGTTGTATTTATACATTTATGTATTTTTTTTTCACTTTTATGTGTACTACATTTTAATTGAATAATTTAAGTAGTTTGTTTTGAATTTTCCTTTATTTGAGCACAGTGTTAATATTCAGACTGTGCACAATGTTCCTGTGGTTTAAAATAATATTAAATATGCTTTTTAGGAATAAGATCTGTCATTTTTTGATGAACACTTTGGCCTACCGCATTACTGTATGTTGATGCTGGTCATTATGGTGGTACTCGAAGAGCAAAGTTATGTTTTAGATGGTAACCTACTTGGTTACTGCTATTATTATTATTGTTATTGTTACAACAAGGTAGAAATCTTTGGTAGTTTTGATTAAAAAATAATAATAATAATTCTCTCGGCTTCTTCTCAACGAGTTTGTAACTTTGTTTTGCTACCAACTTACAGAATTAAATCTGCACATGCTCAATAGGAAGAGGGAATTGTCCATTGCATAAGAAGGGAGGGGGTTAGCGCTGGAAACTATCTTGATAGATTAAGCATTTTAATGTGGTTTTGAGTGTGTGACTTAAGTGGGGGAGGTGGCGTGGGGGCATCTCGGGGGGGAGGGGGGGGGGGGTCGTTGCAGTTTAAAAAAATATATACTTTTTGTTGAGTGATATTTGTCAAAACAGCCATAACAACTTGACAGTATTACATGATGACTATGATCTTTGAAAAAAAATCACCATTTCCCAGCCCATCGTTTACCTTTTTTGATATATACATATATATGATTTGATAAACACAACCAGTTCAGGGTGTACCCCGCCTCCTGCCCGATGACAGCTGGGATACGCTCCAGCACGCCCGCGACCCGAGTGAGGAGAAGCGGCTCAGAAAATGGATGGATGGATTTGATAAACAAGAAACCACCGCACCTGAGGGAAAACAACCAATCAGAGACAGAAGGCGTGGCTTATGAAATGTCAATTATTTTTCACACACTTCCAGGGACACTCATTGTCGTGGGCACACTCCCGTGGCCTCGCACTGACCTGTTACCTAGTGACCCCACAAAAGCACCTTTTTCATAATGCGGTATTGATATGACTAAATGTTATTGTTTTGAAGTTGTATTTTTTGTTGGGGTTTGGGGCTGCATCTGTGAGGAGTGTACTCCTGAGTGTGTGACATATGATTGACTTTTCTTTGTCCTCTCATCAGCACTTTTGGCCACAGCACGCCCCTCGCCACGCCAGTAATCCTGTACGACGGCTCTGAAGAAGAACTGATGGACACCATCGAGAGGGACTTTAGTTGACCCCTCGCCTCTACTTAACACGATGTTCACTGTTGTTGTCTTTTTTTGCACAGGCACACTCGTGGCCAACAACACAAGATGAACACACAAGTAGTTCTCCTCACAACTGAGTTAATACTACAATGCGTAACCTTTCTGTTAATAGTAAAACAGATAATTGTCTAGTAGCAGTTGAGGAACATTTTTTTGTGTTGCTTTGGTAATAGAAGTGCTGCTGCATGTATAGAAGTGCAGGGCGAGTGGTTTTTGGTCGTTGGTGAGGCCAGCCAGCAAAAAGGAAGGCGTGTGCGGCTTGCCATGTTTATTTAAGGATTCCTTCCTGACTACAGTTAAAGCAGCACTTCTCCACTCCTTGAAGAAAAGAATGTGTGCCGAAAAATGTCTAATTATCGCTATTGCTTCTCTGTTCAGGCTCCTGCCATTGTGCTCTGCTGGCAACTAGTGGTGTAACACAAGCTTAAAGTGAGGCTCAACCACGTTGTAATATTAAGAGAATGAAGTCCCAATATTACAAGAAAAAGTGTTGTATTATGAGAAAATATTATTTTAAGAAAAAGTAGAACAAAAAGTCAAAAGTTTTCTATTATAAAGTTGTAATATTTGGTGAAAAAGTTGTATGACAAGAAAAAAAAAGTGGTAACAATATGTTGAAAAAGTTTTAATAGAAGTTTTATTTTCAAGAAAAGGTTGGGGTATTTCGATGAAAAGTTTGTAGAAAAAGTCATATCACGAAGATATGTTGTATAATGTTACCATTAAAATGTCAGTTTATATATATATATATATATATACATACATGTTTAAAGTCATGTGATATTACAAGGAAAACTTTCTCAAGAATAAAGTTGCAAATGTTAAATTACGAGGAAAAAAAGTTGAAATACTAAGTGGGAAACGTCGATATATTCTGAGAATCAAATCTTTTTTTTTTTTTTTTAGAATAAAGTCGTAATATTACACGACAAAGTTGCTATACATATTTTTTTTAGAAGCTACAATATTACTAGAATAGACACATTTGTCTTGTGTCTCATTTTTAGAAAATGTAATACATGGAAAAAGCTATTATGAGAATACAGTAAATGTATATTAAGTTGCCATATTTTTACTTTATTTTCATATTTTTGAGAAGTTAGGTTTACGTTTACGTGTAATATTAAAAACATATTCTTGTATTCAAGTACAAATACTTGTTTCACATACAGCTGTAAAATTAGAATTCTGTAAAGTGACATTTTTTGTTTAGTTTTTAGTACACCTTTTTCCGAACTGTTCTCATTATACTTTTCTTTGCATTCAGCGCATTATTTGCCTCAGGCTTAGTTAACAATACGGTGAGTTTCCACCAGAATGTGAATTTTGAGTTTCTTATAAAAATGTAAAGTGTGAATCGAATATTTTGTCATTTGCCATTTAATCATCATAATGACAGCAGGCAGACAGCACAAGATTTCACATTTGTGCAACAATAAAATGGATAATTTCTTACATGTACTTAAAACAGAGGATACATTTGCTTCTTCCCACATTTAAGGTTCAAGGTTACAAATAAATCACAGTACTATATTGAAATAAAATTAATAAAATGCATTGTTGTTGGCATTCAGAGAACGTGCGTGTGTTGTTTCTTTGAAGGCCTGTAGAAAGACATTCTCCTCTTCACTGCTGTGCACAGTTTGGGAGGAAGTAGAGGAAGCTGCTTTCGGAACACGTCGTACTCACTTGCGTTCTTTGCGATGTAGTCCTCACAAATTCTGTAAGAAGCGTAAAAAAGTTCAAAGGAGGAACAGAACAATAGATAATATACAATGAACTCCTGTTATTCGTGGGATAATAGGATTGAGCCCTGCCGTGAGTAGCGAAAACCTGCGAGTAATTGAAGCTTCCTCGAAAAAGGTTTGGGATTGGCAAAAGATGGCACAACGTGGTGGCAAAGGATTACTTTTGTCTAAATACTTGACCCACACAACCGAAGTCGGGCGAATGCACTCCTACACCATCAGTGAACCCATTTTATATCAATATCTATTAATCATGGGAAACGAGGGCTTGTCCTCAATGATCCTTAGGGATTTAAATAAAGGTTTGCAACGAGATGAACTGAAATATTTGTGCAAACACAGAGTCAAGTGACAGCTTCTAACTTGTAAGTCAAGGTGAAACATTAAAAAGGTTTACCTGAAAAGTGGGTACGGCGCCATCTGGAAGACGAGGGCATCATTGCAGTGGCCCTGCAGAAAGTAACAAGACAACGTGTTGCTCATGTTTGCCATGAAGGTGACATGCTGGCTCGAGAAACTCTCCAGCAGTGAGGCGTGAGCACATTGATCCTACCAGTGGTATACAGGCACACTAAAATCACAACTTTTTTCAGAAAATCAAATACGCAATCTTGATTGAGTTACCAAACACTGCATCGTTCAAGTTCATATACTTATTTCTACTGTATATACCTATACATCATCAAATACCACTGTGCATCAACAACAACAGAACACGACACTAAAATCATGTTCAATTTATTACATTGTCTTTGATTAAAATTGTATAATACAATGCCGGTCGTCCATGTCAGATTGGACCCTCGACCAGACATAATGCCTTTAATACTTCCCAAAAACAAACGAATGGGATTACATCATCTTCCAAAAATGTATTTCAGAAGTTAAGAGCCATGAGTGATGCAGTACAAAAAAACTATAATCTTAATAGGCTGTCTTGTAAGCGTAAATGAATCTTCAAATGAAACTTACCTGCATGGCTGGCGCTTCCTTCCACACCGAAGCATTACAGCGATCCATTTTTAACAAAACAGGCTTATTCAAATGTATCTATGATAACTAATAACACTCATTATTGTCTAATAAACATCCAAACATTCGATCATGAGGCGACATAATGCTGCACAGCTCAGCCACAAAGTGAGGGAAGAAGCGGAGTTTTACAACACTAATCAGACGGTTGAATCGAGGATTCAAGCGAGGATTATTTTCAACACTTTAAATTGGTAAATAATGTGAAAAAATAAACGACGTGGGGACAAACCAAAAGTACTTTTTTTATGAAATTGTTTATATTTGGACAGACAGCGACGATCCTTCTCATGATTGTTTTCATTTTATTATTCATCGCGTTTTATGTTTGCATAACCCCAATTTCATTGTATCTGCGCCATAAAATGATCATAAAGGCTTTCTATTTTATTGTATGATCCATCCTGACGTAGAGCACTTTGTCACAGCTGTGGTTGTTTTTTCAAGTGTTCTACGTATAAAGTTGAGTTAATATTTGAGTGTCTCAAGGATTAAGCCATGCAAGTCTTACTACACATGGACCTGTACAGGTGAAACAGAGAATCGCTCATTAAATCTGTTCTGGAGCCTTTGATCGCTTTGCCGTTACTTGGATAACTGTGGCAATTTTTAAGCTAATATGTCCTTCACGATAACTTTAAGTACTTCCAGCAGAAAGCGTGTGAACTTTGACGCGTTTGACTCTGTCCTTGTTGTCACTGTGCGTTTAACTGCTGACCGGAAGTTAACGCGTCAGTTTACACCAAACGCGGTAGTGCTGCGTGCATACAGTCCATTGTCATTATAAAGACGTCATCTCCACATAACATAAGCTCATATTTAATACGATGCAGGGAACATAAGACTGACTCTGCACTTTGATTAATTTAAGAAACTGATTATGTGCTTTGGTAGGTGCTGCTGTTTTGGTTAGCAACCAAAACAGTTGTCTCAGTTGGGCTAGTTCAAATGCCTACTTAGTACAAATGGTCTCAAACGTTATGCACAGTGATGTCTCTCAAGGAACAATAGTGTCTATAAACAGATAATTACAGACTTGACAAATCGTTTCTTATTGTAGGTACTCACAGTGTCAACAAGGAGGATGTAATCACAGCTGCCTCCAAACACAATGACATCAGAGTCCTTTCCTGGACAAGCCGTATGCCATAACCTTAAGGCACAGAAGTTATTACAGATTAAGGCATAACATTTGTGAATTATGCGTAACGTGACTCTTGGTACATCCAAGCTGCTACCTTGGCTTGTTCTTAAAGGGATGCGCCAGTTCTCTCCATGTCTTTGTCTCCACATCGAACAGCCAGCCATCACCTGGTGATGCAGCAATACAAAGGAATAGGGATCACAAAATGGTGGGAAATGCTGCTTCGGGATGACGTTTGCATGTTGTTGTTTTTTTGCCTTTTTGCAATTATTTAAAAATGAGCAGCTTCAAAAAGGGTGTTAACTTGTTACTGTTAACACTGGTTGACTTCTTTATATACTTGTGTGTCAAGTCAGAATTGTAAAATGTTTGTGTATTTTGCTTTTACATATATCAACAGTGGTTATGTTGTTATTATTTATTATTAATGTTGTTTCACACTTGCGTGACAATTCAAAATGTTAAAATTGCCTATATATACTGTAGCGAATAAGAATTGCTACTTTCATCAAAAGACAAGAGAGCTTTGCTGATTTTGATTTTACTTTTTACACTTCGAAGATAGTTAATAAGGTCAAAGTGCTACTTTAAAGAGTGACTGTAAAAAAATGGCAAAGTCTCTTATGATGGAAAATATTATTTCCATTTCCATTTTTTTCCTATAGACAAAATTGTTCAGTCGACTGCCAACTGGCTAGCTAGTTATCAAAGGGTACAGGCTTATTATTGATTTTACATTTTACTGTAGTTAACTTCCGCTGACACTGGTATGACAGTTATGCAAAAGTGTCACCTAAAACATTGCCTGTACAGTAAATAAAAGTTTCCTAATGGAAAGTTTAATCCTGGAAGAGATTTTTTATTTTTATTTTTTCCAATTATTTTCAAAGGGAATATCTGTTTGTTCAACTGCTAGCGGTAGCCGCTAGCAAGTTACCTGCCGACTGGCTGGCTGCTTTTAGTATCGTCACTTGTAACCAACAGGAAGAGTACATACAGTATTACTGTGGTTCACTTTTTTTTTTTTTTTTTTTTTTTTACTTTTATGACAATTAAGAATGATAAAATGTTACTTAAAAAAAACATTGTTTGTACAGTTAATAAAGCTTATATGAGTCGCTCTCAACAAAATTTCCACCAAGTACCACTATTATCACCAAAATTAAAATAATACCGTAGTTGGCCAAAGTGTTCACAAAAAACAATATAGAAGTTTTATTCCTAGAAAGTACATTTAATATAATTCTAAGTCACTGCAATATTATGCACGGTTTTAACATTAACACTGCGATTAAATATAGGAAAATAAAAATATACTTGACAAATGATTCAATTAAAAAGTATTTTATATAATAGGTAAATAAAAACTGTGCCTAAATAAATGATTAAAAACAAATAGTTCCTAAAGATTGAATGCAAATACAGAAACGTTAAAGTCCCAGTAAAGCAACCCTTGCCATGATTGAAATTGCCAAGTATATAAAATGAGGCGCGGCACTGTGGAAGACTGGTTGGCACATCCGCCACGCAGTTCTGAGGACTGGGGTTCAAATCACGGCCCCGCCTGTGTGAGTTTGCATGTTCTCCCCGTGCTTGTGTAGGTTTTCTCCGGGTACACCGGTTTCCTCCCAAAAACATGTATAGTAGGTTGATTATAGATTATAAATTGCCCTTAGGTGTGAATGTGAGTGTGAATGGTTGTTTGTTTATATGTGCCGTGCGATTGGCCGGTGTCCAGTTCGGGTGTACCCTGCCTCTCGCCCGAAGATAGCTGGGATAGGCTTCAGCACGCCCGCGACCCTAGTGAGGAGAAGCGGAACGGAAGATGAATGAATAAAATGAGGCTTCAAAATAATAATTTAAAAAAATAAAAATCAAGCTATTGTCTCAGCTCTTGAATACTGTGGGCTTGTCCGCTGTATGCGCTGAAACCACTACATAGTTCAGTCTTTCCACATTTTCAGTATTTATCTTCAGTGATGTATCATTATTCAGAAACAAATCTATAAATTTCTTTTACAAGGTATTTAAAGTTAAATACAACATATCTACTTGAGCAGTGATTCTTTTGCGCACCACAAGTGGGAGCCCACATACCACTAAATTGTGAATTTGAACAAACTGTGTTTGACCTCAGAGGTTCCATTGTACTTAAGTGACTACGGACTCAATGTTCTTACTCATAGGTTTGCAGTCCACACTGAGACCACCAAATAGAAACAAGGTGCTGCCAGACGCCGCTGTGAGCGAATGCCACGACCTGCCCACTGGAACGCTGGACACAGGGACTCTGAACACAATCGTTTAGAGCGCTGTCACTTTAAAAGGACGATGTTCAAGAGGGACACGCCACAGTGACTCACATTTCTGACCATGTCCACGAGTCAAGGTCCAAGCAGTGAATGTCATTTGTTCTGGTTTCCTGCATTAATAACAAAAATTTAAATAACAAAGATTTTAAAAAATTACATTTAAATAATAAAATGAATATGTTGAACACAATCATGTTTTATCTCCAAGGTGACACTCATGCTGGAAAACGACTCTCACCTTAACTCGCCCGCCACAAATGTAGCCCCGATTTCCAAGCGTGGCGCAGGCCTGGGCCGCTCTGGGGGCTGGAGGTCGACCGTGTGTTTGAGGTCGACCCCAACTGGATTGCGTGGGGTCAAATATGTGAACCTCGTTGTTCCAACCCCACATGACGTCCTCAAACAAGACACAAAACAAACTCAGTTTACCAAAACTTCTGAAAAGGGCTAATATCATCTGATTTAATCAGTCAGTTAAACTATGTTTTCCTCTTAAATAATATGTCACTAACAAATAATTGTAATTATTGGAATGTGCGATCCAGACATTACCTTATAATGCTAAAGGGTTATTAAATTTTTTTTTAAAAAAAGTTAGAGATACACTAAAAACTACCCAAAAAATGAATTCAAGTGTTTTTCTTTTATATTTTGGAGGTTAAAATGAATAAAAATGATTTTAAGGCCAAATTATCCTAAAAATCCATCCATCCATCCATCCATTTTCTGAGCCGCTTCTCCTCACTAGGGTCGCGGGCATGCTGGAGCCTATCCCAGCTATCATCGGGCAGGAGGCGGGGTACACCCTGAACTGGTTGCCAGCCAATCGCAGATCCTAAAAATCTTTGGAAAAAATAAATAACATTACAATTGGTGTATGCAAGCAATCGGATGATATCAGGATTCCAACCGATAGTGCCGATATGCACAATAATATGGGATTATTGGTATATGCACTCAACATTCTCTTTCCGTCGAAACCCATAGAAAAGAAGGTAATTAAAGAAAAAAAACCATATAGTAAAATATTAATTCAAATGTTTTTTTCTTATATAATGATGTCAGAGCATGAGCAAAAAGATAGCTCGTTGTCATCAACCGATCAGATTACGCTGTCATACCTAATGCCTCGCATCTTTTTGGCAACATATTTTCAAGGTATTTGGCAATTTCTATGATCTAGTGTTACACATGAACCATTGTTATAGTCTTGAAATTACCTCAGATGAATCATCTACAATGAAGCTCCTGTTTCTTCTGTCGAACTCTGCTAACAGTTTGTGACCATATCCTCCAAAGTAGATGATCCTAAAGTACATGAAGTTGTTTTTTTTATGCTTGATGAAAGCAGATATTGAAATATTAATGTGAAGAATTTGTGTGTCTTTACTGTGCTTACCTCCCTTTGTAAACCCAGCAGGACAATTTGTCTCGAGGCGATGGCGCGGAACCGACACGGTGCATGACTTTGGTCCATGCGTATTGACCGTCTGTCAGTTTGACGCGATAGATCTTGTTTCAAAGACACACGATGAGTTTATTAGCTTCATCTTTACGGCTCATTTTAATGGTGGATACACAGCTGTTCCATGGTCTTCTTGTAAACTGACAGAATAATGCAGTTCTGACACAGTCACTGCTGTTGTTAGCAAGAGTATACAAAATCAAACGGACAAAGGTTTTGGGACACCTGCCATTGCGAGTCAGCACACAACTGTCGCCACTTTAAGTACCTCTGATTAACCCCAAATAAATAGCATTTGTTCTACTAGGATATTATTGTATCTATTATGCTTTTCCTGACAGTCTTTTTTTTTTGCTTTTGAGTAAAACTAAAGGTTAAACACCGTCTGCTATTTTAAACAGTTGATCATTTGCTCCACCCTGTCTAAGGCCTCAATTCTATCGGAAGAAAAACAGCTTCATTGTAGTTGTGGTGTTCTTTTGGTGATGAGCTCTGTTTTGTTTACGCCAAGCATCCCTTTTGGAATGATGGCCAAAGAGGTTGTTCTTGTTTGTTTATTGGTTTTTTCCTCACAGCATTTCTGTGAGAGATTTTGGTATGGTTCGATGAAATAGCAGTCAGTGTAAGCACAAATCTTTCAGGTTTCTGCTAGATCACAAAAAAGTCAGAAAAAAGACAACTAGAACAGCTGAACTTCATTTGAGGTTTATTAGAGGTACTTTATATGGAGACAGGTGTGCGGTGACTCCCATATAAATTGAGCGTTTGAATGTGATTGCTTAATTCTGAACATAGTCACATCCCAGTTATGAGGGTGTGCACATTTGTGCTACCACATTGTTTTTTGTTGTTGTTTTTTACTTCCCCTCGCAAAAAGATTTTTCAAAAAAACATTTCAATTGATTGGTACAGGTTATAGGTGACAGTACTGGGGGGACACAAGTTTTGAAATGATTTATCTTGGTCTCATTTTTTTATAGTCACAAAAACCTGGCAGGGGTGTGTAGACTTTTTTATATCCATTGTAAAGTGTAAATGACATCTACTTTGTATTATAAATCTTACCTGATTGGTCTGACCATTGTCGTCACAACCTCCAAATATGTACATGTGACTGTTTAGGGAACAGCCGCAAGTCCCTGACATGGAGGGCGGGACTTCCCCTGTCATGTGGAATGTCTGCCTTTAAGACGAAAAAAAACAAAAACGTAAATGAGCGACTCACTCACTTCATTATTCACAACAACAACATATATCAGGTCATAAGGCTGGGCAACAAGACCTTAAATTCATATCACAATATGAACTGAATCCCTTCACGGCAACAGTATACTGTAACTTTTACATTAGTTTAATTTCATTTTAACAATTGCATGACAGTTATGAAGGTTAAATATTACTGAAAAAAAATTGCTTTGTCGCTTTAATAAAGGTTGTCTGATGGTGGCAATTTGGAAAAATATTTTGAAAGCCGACTTTGGAAGTCAACGGATGATGTATGGCGTTCCACTATACGGATGTAAAATTCTTACCATACTCCTTGTTCAAGGTCATAGATCCACAATTCATCATTAGGTAGGAACACTTCATCATCAGCAACAGACTGTAGAGAACAGCATGATTTAATAGTGACATAATTCAAATTTGAGTTCACATAAAATCACAAATATGCACAAAACTACGTGACGAGAGTGATTGAAATTGTTTAGTATTTATATGGATTTCATTTAAATGAAATGTATTATTTAATGTATAATGTAAGAATGTTAGCACACTTTGCACTTTTTTTTGGGGGGGGGGGGTCTCACTGAAATTATCCTGTTTGATAGGGCTTATTTTCACATTATCTGTAAAGAACTAAATATTTACATGAAAATTATTTTTGTGGAAGTTGATCCAAGTTAATGTTGGGGGGGGGGGGATATGTCATTTTCTTTAGTATTAGGTAAAATAAAGAAAAATCCCAGAAAGGAAATACAATTAAAAGCAAAACTTGTGTTGTTTGTCTTTTTTTTTTATTATTATTAATGAAAGGGGATCATTTAAAGTTTTAATTTTAAGGCCATGTCACACAGCTGTACACAGAGGTGTTTTTAGTATTAATGTCCTCTTATGAAACTGAATAAATTGAAAAATTGTTATACACTACTCAAAACAGGTATATTTGGGTTTCACATGAAATGTTAGGATGAACCTAAAATATGTATAATAACCTTTCCAGGTGAACTTCATTTTAACTTTTCTAAACTGTCCAAGTGTTCAATGCTTAGTGTTTTTTGAAAAACTTGCTGTCCTCTATCAAGGATCTGCACAACAGGAGTTTGATCCATGAATTGACCAATGTCCACTTTTCTGCCTTTCTGTGACTCTTCCGGTAGCTCTCTCAGCTTACAACCTGCTGATGACACTCTAAGCTCAGTGCCCACTTCCCACTGAGAACATGTTGACCGATTGTTAAGTGTCATCTTGGTACTCATGATGTCAAAAGGTGACCGGCATGATGAAGAGGACTTTTTAAAAAGTATTTTAAAGGCGATGTAATGGTCCATTCAAATGTCAAAACACCTGTTCGGAATTTTGCCTTTATGTTCCATGTTAGACCACAGCAAGAACTGAAGAGTTATACTACAACACCGCGATATTATTGTTGTGTTACATTAATACTGCTCTGACAGAGTAAATCAAAACTGAGCATCATATTTGTAGGCAATATTTGTTGATACAGCAGTACATGATGCATTAAAACGTACAAGTGGACTTGCAGCGCTGTATTAAAACAACAATAAAGGTGAGTGATGTGTGTATAATTACCATGTAGCCTCCCCACACGTACAGCAGGTCGCCGTCCGCCACCGCCGTGTGTCCGCTGCGTTCTCGGGCCACCAGTTCCATGACAGCCAGGTAGCTAAACATAAACAGCGACCGCGAGTTAGCTAAAAAGATTAACCCCTAAAAACGCCGTCTGCTTCGGGTAAAGTTACACCAAAATGAACAAGTACAGTACGCCTCCATCTTGTCTTGGCCACTCAAGTTCTTCTTATGTGTACAGTAAGCCAAAGGGGGCTAACGTCGTAAAAGAGGTGTTTACGACGAAATAACAGCAGCTACTTTGAGTAGGTTTTAACAATAAAAAGATGAACAACGCAACGTTCAGTCTTACCATTGATTCTCATGTTATTGAAGATGGAATGTGTCGAAGACGTAACATGACAACTCCTGACACATCACCTGCGTGAAAACAGCTCCAAAATAGTACGTCATATCCGGTAAACGTCTTTCAAAATAAGGCTTAAAGAATCGGCCGTGCTTCCTTTCAAAAGAATTTTAAAATATCACACCAGCGAAATACAATATACTATATAGTGATTAATTTAGGAGTTCGTCGTGTGACCAATCTGGTAACTTATTTCACCTTTATCAAATACATTTTCCCCATTAAAATGAATTGAAATGCCGATATTCCACTCCATCCCCCAAACTAGTTTTGTTGTTGTTGTGTCTTTAATTAAAAAATCAAATAAAATAGCACTGTATTGTATCAAAATATCAATTCATCCATTTTGTATACCGTTTATCCTAATTGAGTCGTAGGTGAACTGGAGCCGGAGCCTATCCTAGCTGACAGGCGGGGTACACCCTGGACTGGCCGCAAGCCAATTGCAGGGCACATATAGAAAAACAACCATTCACACCTAAGGACATTTTACTCTTAAATGAACCCAACATGCATGATTTTGGAATGCGGGAAGGAGCCAAGGTCTCTCAGAAAGCGACGAACGCACGGGGGCAACATGCAAACTCCACACAGGAAGCCCCGAAGGCCACAACCCGGATTGAAACCCTCAACCTCATAGCTGTTAGGTGGATATATGCAAACCATGAGACCAGTGATTCTCAAAGCATTTTAGTTAATTATGGTATTTTGATATGATATTGTACATTGACTTATTTGTTTATTTATTTATTTTAAAGCAAATAGATGTGCTCTCACCCTCCTTCCATGCGAGGATACGTGCACTAAAAGCAAATAGCACAGATTAATGTAATCCAAAACAGAGGGAGGATGCATTTTGGGAGATAGGAAGCCATGCATCTTTAATCCCACTTTTTGCTTTTAATGAAAAAAAAAATATGAGTGGTGAATCGCATTCAGTGAAGTACAATGCCAATCGAAGTTTTTGTGAGTACATTCCATACATCTGCAGACAAGCCGTGCTAAAATGTGTGGGATGTTTGCCAGCGATGATTGCACACCATGTAGGATTATCTTGGAGTGAGTGTTTTATCTTGCGCAACCAAACAAATCTTTGAGCAAAAAAATAAATAAATAAATAAGGCATTATACCAAATAGACTAACTGCAGCTGTCTTGACTTCATCTCTAACAATTTTACATCACAAATGAAGAATCTTTTATTTAATAAATTTTTTTTTTGCAAACACTACAGTGATTGAAAAGTAACTCCTTATTTTTCAGCACTTGCAATTTATTTCTGAACTATAACTCTTACAAGAAATGAACATGAGAAGAAAGTGTATTGCATGGAGTCTTATTCCAAATTGGATATGGGCGCCAGCCTTAGCCACCAGTTTCTCAAGCCGCCTGGGAACCGCATTAACTGATTTCACAAGGAACTCTTGTGGGATGGAAGACATAACGTCTCGTATTCGCCCTTCAGGTTCTTCCAAAGTCGTTGGTTTGGTAGAATAGACTTGCTCCTTTAATCATGGAACATACACCCAAAAACATGAGAAAAATATTACCACATATGAATAAATTATAAGTATTTTAAAATAGGGAGTTACTTTTCAATCAACCTGTAGTCTAGGGAGAAATTTAAAGATATTTTTTAACATTCCAATAGAAGCAAAGCAAAGCAAATGTATTTATATAGTGCATTTCATACACAAGGTAACTCAATGTGCTTTACATGAATAAAAGCATTTAAAAACAAAGAAAACAAAAACAGCTTATAAACATTTAAAACAAAGAAAAAAAAGAAAAGTACAATTAAAACAACAGACAGTGAAAGAAATATTATTTAAAAGTGGAAATGCTCTAAAAAGCATGAGAAAAAAAAGAAGAGTTTTTTAACCTGGACTTAAAAACATTCACACTTGGGGTTGATGTCACTTCTGTTGGCAAGTTATTCCATTTGTGTGCAGCATAGAATAGAATAGAACTCAGTTAATCTTTCTGGTTGTAAGTAGAGTGTTGTCTGACATCAAACTTATATATTTATTTTGTACTATATTATTGTGGTGGTATGATTTAATATGCATACTTCCCTATAACCCAAATAAAAGGTAAGATATTAGAAGTGAATTTATAGACTAGAAGATGATATTTAGGTTGGTTGGGTGGTGTTAAGCAGGTGACGGTGTTGTTGTGAGACACAAGGACAAGGTGATAAAGGGAGAGGCATAAACTGGAGCATCACTCCCCTCTAGCGCTCCCCTCACTCAGGGTTGTTGCTATAGAAGCAACCGGCAGAGTGACGAAAGGAAAAAGCTTAGGCTTAAAAAAAAAGCAACAACAAGAAAAAAGTAATGAAATGAGGAATATATATATTACTTTAAGCAAAATGTTCTGGCAGTTGGTACAGGAAAATGTGACTGCAAGATTTCTATCAACAAATAAATATATATATATAACCATATAGACTACATACACCTAATGAATTATGATATTTCTTATTTTAGGCTAAACTTATTTATAACCAGCAATAGAAATCTCAATAACAAATTACAACCTTATATTAATCTTTTAAAAAGCAAGTGAAATGCTCTTAAAAAAAAAAAAAAAAATTTAAATTCCCTTATAAGAATAAAAACATCTCGTTAGACAGAGAACAAGCATATTTTGCCTTGATTTGAGATATTTATTCTTGGTTAGATTTGATATTTTGCAGTAAGTGCAGCATCAGTAGCACAGCCAGCCAATCGGGAGCCAGCAGGCTAGCCCACGAGCCAATCGGCTGCGAGGAGGTTCTGGCCCCACCCTCCTCCACACCAGAGAGGCTCGCATCCTTCATCACTGATGAA
This sequence comes from Phyllopteryx taeniolatus, assembly GCF_024500385.1. Lineage (NCBI taxonomy): Eukaryota > Metazoa > Chordata > Actinopteri > Syngnathiformes > Syngnathidae > Phyllopteryx > Phyllopteryx taeniolatus. The sequence continues at coordinate 5,941,080 of NC_084514.1, read as the reverse complement.
CGGAGCCTCATCCGGGACGCATCGCTAGCGGAGGTGAACCGTAAGCGGCCATGAAGAGACGACCGACGACCCCCCAGGATGAAGACCCCGCCGAGGACATCCTACAGCTCCATCTGCACTCGCCTCCATCCTCCTTATCGTCATCTCACTCTCCTCTATCGGCCATGCCAGCCTCCACGTCCGCTCTCCTGGCTCTGGCCTCGCCGGCCACCCGTCGCTCCATATCCATGGGCGACTTCCGGAGGGTGACAGGCGCCGCGCTCGCCGCCTCCGAGCCGGCGTCCGCCTCGGCGCCGTCCTCCAAGCTGGTGACGCCAAGCTCCAGCATGGAGTTCGAAGCGGCTCGCCGCCGCCTCTTGGAGGTGGAGGAGCGCCAGCGAGTCGTACGGGAGATGGAGCGGAGACTGGAGGAGCTCCGAGAGGTGTTCGTGCGCTCCGAGCAGGAGGTGGTGCTGCACGGGGAGCGACTCGCCAGGATGTCGGGAGCCGCCCAGCAAAGCGAGATCTACGTGGCCGAGGGCGGCCAGCGCTTGAAGAAGGGACTCAAGTTCAAGAAGCACCGACCTACCATCGTGTTCTCCTCCATGCTGGGACTCCGAACGTGCCTGCCTTGGCCCGTGAAGCTCAAGTAGGACAGAAGATAGTGAACCGCCGTCCACCATCTGTGTGTATATTTGTTTGCTCTCGTATCCTGAGGCTGGTCCTTCGGGTCTTTGGAGTGCCTGCGCAAAGGAGCTCAGGAGCCAGTCGATCCAAGTGATGCTCTCTGCCTCGTTGTCATGGAAACCTTGCTTCTCTCTTTTTTTCAACATTGACGAGACTGCGTGGTGCTGCATGGATGACTCACGTAGGATGGCATTCGCGACGGCTGAGCGCGCAGTGAACCCCCGTTTATAATATATTCTAGAGCCACCCGTGACAGGCGGGGGAAAAAAATTATAGACTGTAAAAAAGACATTTTAAAAATAAATATTTTACCCTCCCACACACTTTAAACACATTTAAACTACACATTTTTAAGTATTTCTACATAGTATTAGTAATAATATAAAACGAGTACTACGTTCTGACTCTCTCGCTTGCGCAGTTCTCCAAATAAGAAGCTTCAAGCTCTATTTTCCACCACAGTTGACATTTACCGTAAGACAAAAGAGCATTAACAATTCAAATTTCAGCATCAAAAATGTTCCAACAAACCATATATGAACCAAAGTCAGTCTAAATTCAGACTTGCCTGTATACTGTAAAGACCCTTTAAAAAAAACCCAATAACAACAAGATCGCTTCAAAATCTGTGAGATAGTGGGGGGCGCGAAAGATGAACCGCGGTAGCGATAGCGGGAGATCACTGCAAGCTAACTGGAGATGTGTTTAGAATAGGACCTGGCAACACAAAGTGTGCTTTGATGTCTCTGTGATTCATCACTTTGAAGGAGGTGGAGGAGGAAAAAGCGACGCCACCTGCGGCCTACAGTCTCCACGGCAACCACTGTTGCCGTGGAGACGCTCGTCGCCACAAAGCTACACAGAATGTATCCGAGCAGACTGCAGCAAGCAACGGACGCTTCGATTGAAAACAAACACGCTTATGTACTGTACGTCAAAGGCGACACTTGCGAGGCCATACGCAGTTAATATTACTGTAAATGCTTCGAATGTACACTTAAAAAAAAAAGACAAAAAAAAAAAAAGGAATGTCCACTTAATATTTTCATCAGCAGTCTCCATAGCATCATCGTTTGTTAGTTAAACTTTAAAATATCACGTGGATATTTTTCGTTTAAAGTTGGCTTGAAGTGGTTGATATGGAAAGAGTGAGTTATGTTATATTGCGGGCTCACATTTACGAGTTCTATGCTTACCAAAAATGTATCGACACTTACAAGACAGAACATTAGGTACACTATCTCATGAGATCCAATGCAAAAGCTGCATTGGCTCTCTCATATTGACATTAATTTTTGATTTGCAATACAATAATAAACACACACGGTGTCCATAAAGTCTCACAAATTATCAAATTTATCACACAATCAAATGGATGGACAAATCTGTGGAAATTATTACAAAATGGTGAGTAGATATTGATTTGTTTAATTTAATACACCTGAATATTAGACACCATTAGTTCCACAAAGCACTTGCAGACTGTACTCGATTTAAATACTGATTTCAATTGTAAAGACACTTTGTGGACACCCTATATTGTCAGTGAGTACTCCGTTTGGATCTCGTTAAAAACTGTGCAGGTGTACCTAATGTTGTGGCCGGCGAGTGTGCACACGAAACTCAGCAGGCACACCAGGGACGTCTATTGTTGGCATTCGAAGGTCAAAGCTGAGCAGGCTCTCAGCTCAGCTTTCATGACAAATCTATGTGGGCTGTGTGAGTGCACAAGCGGGAAACTGGACATCATTAGTCCAGCATTAATATTTTAGTTGCATAGTTCACTGCCGTCCTGCTAAGATATGTTAGAGTTGAACGTGTCGCCATTGGTTTTCTGGCCTGAAAGCAAATGCGATGCATGTGAAATGTGATGCAATGACTGATTAGGAGGGTATTTTCACAATTGGTTCTATTCAGCAGAATGATCAGTTCTACGCATATGTGAACAGTCAAATCGGATTGAAGCAAACCGATTTGAGATCGGCTAAGGTCTCAACCCGGTTCTGCTTCAACTCCACAGCGCAGTTCACTCAACACGTGTGCAAAGTGAACAAAAAGGGGTCCGGATTCAGAAGAAGAACTGGTTCCGATTTTGAAAGAACTTTCAATGTGAACTGCTCGTAGTTTGCTTCAAGTCATCAGAGTGGAATTCTGTGGGCAAGGTGAACACAAAGTGGTCCAGGTTTATTTTGCTTTGTATTGTCACAGGCCCAATCAGACCTGGAATGAATCTGGAAGAGAACTGGTTCCTCTTTCACAAATACACGCAATGTGAACATTGAATATTGAGGCCAAAAAAAAGGGTTCCTTTGATGTCTTGAAGTTGGTAGTTAATTGAACAAACTTTCAATTTGGTTTGCTTGAAATCCTCAGAGCAGTTTGCCTAACCCAAATTGCTCCAGGTTCACTTGGCTTTATATTACCTCACGCCCCATCAGACCTGAAGGGGAGTTTATTAGTCAGCATTTTTTGCGCCAATGTGAACAGTCCAAAACTGATTCAGACCACTCTGAAACAAACCAAATTATTTTTCAATTTGCCTCTTTCAAAACAACTTTTAACATGAACACAAAAAGTCTTGAGTCACGTCCCTTACGAGTGTTGAACTTATTAGTTAGCATTATTTGCAATTATGTGAAACAGACCATCTTCCCGTATCAACTCTTCAAAGGGCTCAAAGGATTGTGATACGAGAACACGGTCAAGGAGAGTGTAGACATACAGTGCTCATCTTTCACATCAATGATAGCCATAACGACCTTATGATTGACTAAGTCTCTATTAGCATTCCACTCTGCCAAGGGAGCGTCTCCTTGCCATTGACTGTATGTGCTACCAAACACGCACTGATGATGATTTATATTAACACAGCTAACACAGATTAGGCCTTATATATGTATGCATGGTCCTGTATGTACAGTCTTTAGAAATAATGTTATACAACCAGCCTATATTGCTTGTTTGTCATATGCCTTATGCAATGTGTGTGCAATGGCAATGATAACACTTCTGACAAAGGAGACAAGGTGAGAAGGGGTCACACATCCAAATAGGACACAAGACAACAATGTTGTTTGTTTCCTCTACTTTTAGGACTATGTTTCCCAAAGAACGCTAGAATGAATGTACTGTACTGTTTATTATTACAGAAATATTTGGTGGTTGTTGTTGTTTTTTTTAAAAAATACAGTATATATGATTTGGAATTCTATTTTATTTGGACCTCTGCCTGGCGAGATGCTATCATATTGGACAAACAAAAAAAACCTGCAAATAATAATACATAAATGATATTTATTCTGGTTAGTTAAACAAAATAACTGAATAAATAAATGTTTACTTGGACATTTTATGTCAACTGTTTTCACACAATTATTATTTCACTTGTCCATCACACAATATAACTGATTAATAAAATAAAATGCTTAGTTACCCTTGATTTGTTATTTTTGTTAAAATAAATCAAATTGTGTAAAATAGGTTGATGTAAGTATATTAAAAAACATTACATATTTAAAAAAAAATTAAATATGTAAATATGTTTTTTAAAACATTTAAATATGTAAAAATTAGAATATATAAGGAAATATATATAGTCCTTACACAGACTTTGGCCATACAAAGGTCCAAATGTAATTTTTTTTTTAATTAATATTGAATGTACTATATTAATATTTTGTACTGCTATATGTTTGGTACACCTTTAAGTTGTAGTATAATAAGCACAGAATTTCCTTTTCTTTAAGTCACAATTTTCTGAAGATGACTGAATGTTTTGCTATCTCATCTGGGCCTCGTTTGGATTCATTTTTTATTTCACAGCCTTAACGCCACGCTTACTTAAGGGAATCAACCTTTATCACTTTTGAAAACAAGCTTTCTACCGCACAGTGCAAAGAATGAATGTTGTTATATTTTCCGCATACTTTTTGTAGACTCGTTTCACATTTAAAGTTGAATACTCTTGACGATTTAAGCTCAGCGCTGCAATGTACAAGACTAAAAGGATACATCGTTAGGATTAAACTGGCTTAATGATTAAAAATGTTACATAAGATTTCAAGCTGTTTTTCTGTAAATTCCTAATTGTTTGTGGATTTACTACCAGCTTTTGATGGATATATTTTTCAAACACATCACTTTGTGTTTGATTAGCAATCGTGGGGTGTTGTTTAATCATTTTCTTCATTCGTAGAGGCTCTTCAGGGTTGAATGCATTCAAAATCCAAGTTAGATTAACAGTGCATTTTAATGGGAAATGACTGGAAATGCATTCAAATTCCAATTTAGCACTCATTATTGTAAGGCAGGATTTGTGAAGTTACATTAAGATGTTTTTTGTTGTTGCTCACTTGATGGAAACATTAAAGACACAACTCAGGGTACATGTAAGAGAAAATTCCTTTTTCCCATTTTAACTTTGCACGTCACAGATGGCTTTTATATAGAGATGCTAATAATACTACATTCGAGGCACACTTAAATAAATCCAGAGATGTATTCCTTCTTGTTTTTCACAGATTAGTACTGCATCCTGTGGTATGCTGCGCATACATTAACGCTATAAATCCATACAAGCTTTAGGGAGTGTGCGTATTGGCCATGAAGCAGAAACATTGTTGTTATTATAGGGGCTATGTTACATAAGCGACAGGTTAGAATGTCATTGTGCTGGACACTGGGTTGCAGCTGTCAAGAGACAGCCATGCTTGCAGAGGAGGTTACAGAGGCACGATAGTAATATTAAAGAGCCAAGCGCAGCTGTCAAATTGCATAAACACATTGGATTCGAGAGCATCTGTCGATGCTTTTTGGAATGAAGGAGCAATAATACATTGGCCTAAATGTCCTTGATTGACAAACGGTGCAATTATAGTCCCACTCTAGTTGTGACCAGAAGTTTACATGCATTCATCAGGGTTATGATCATATAGGCATCACATTAATTTTAGGCTTTTAAGGATCTACCTTTTTGAGGGTGGAATGATTGTTTAGAAATGGCTCCACAAGAACCCAACTCCCCTGACCCCTCAAACAAAAAATAAAATGACATTTAAAAAAAATCAACATCTCTCTTTCTTTTCCATTGTTCTGAGTATTTGTCAAGCCAATGGTTGCTGTCAAAAATTGTTTATTGTTGTTTAGAAATGACTCCAGAAGGCTTTAAACCTACAATTCTCCTTCCTAGAGTTAGTTCCTTGGACTTTCCCATTGTTCGTTGAATATTGGTTGATCCAAAACAAATCATGATCTATTAATAGGGCTCGTCAAGTCAAAAGACATACAGAACATCTTGACTTCTTAAGAAAGCAAACTTGTTAAACCTGAATCAACGGCGCCTCTGCTGACGTGATAAATCAAGAATAAATTCCACACAATCGACAGAAACATATTTAGCGAGTATTATGCCCAACCCTAAGCTTTACATCGTTCATCTACAGAATCTAAAAATATGCATTATAACCTTTGATTGAGCTCCATGTCTGAACCGCAGCAGAGTGTGACATGCTTGGTGTTGGAATCAGGACCTCCAAATCTGAGGTCATGGTCAAAAAAGGATGGCACGCCCTCTGCATGTTGAAGGACAAGTTTTGCCAGAGTTCAAGAACTTTGGGGTGAATAATGCAGAGTTGGTGCAGCATCTGCAGTAATGCAGACTCCGCGTCGATGGATGGATGCCCTTTATGTTGCGACTCACTGTTCGACATTTCTGTAAATTCTACATTGTTTTTACCATACAGTAAAATACAACAGCGTGTTACTATATTTTTTAAAATGGACTTTTTTAAAACTGTAAATTGAATGACAGTGAATTTACTGTTTACAGTCCTATTTACACTTAATTTACAAATACAGTAACACCCAGTTACTGTGAAGTAATATGTAGTTTTTAATACTATAAACTTAAATTACAGTAACTTACTGGCAACAGTGTTTCATTTAAACGTGCCGAGCGTTATGCAACACCCCCAGGGAAAGGACAAGCGCTGTACGTTTTGAATGCTTGCAGCCAGTGCAGGCCGCACTAAATAATTGAATTGATTCATGCTTGTATCGAGCGAAAAGAAGCACTTAGCAGCTTTGTTCGCTTTGTGCTTCTGCTCTACTTGTGTCTGGGATGTGACGACGACAACTAACTTGCACTGCACACTAGCGGCCCACAATACTAGGTACACCAGCGCTCGTAAATGACACCATTACAAAGAGAAATGACACTATCAGAGGTATTCATTTAACAATATATTACAGAAGTGCACTGTATCATACCGAGAGGCGTTCCTAAGAATTTTGTTACTTTCCAAATACGCTGAGAATATTCACTCCTCTTACAGTGTGCAGGTGTACCTAATAAAGTGTCCAGCGTGTGGATATTATGACTATATGGTGCTTGAGTAGAGACATTGAATGTGTATGAGCAACAATAAATGCAATATTGAGCACAGTACAAAACAGACTGTATTAATTCCTTTTAAAAATAAACAATGTACAAGTGGATCTAATAGTGTGGCGGGCGAGGGGAGAAGTACGAACACACGCACATCAGTGGGCATTTTAGACAAGTATATACATCAATTAACATGTACAGTAATCCCCATGACATGAGTTACAAGTTTTTTAGTTATATGTCAGTATATAAAAAACTTCCGAAATACCATAAGCTAGTTACAATATGTACAATATGTGCAATTGCGTGTTTGTGCTGCACACAAACCTCCAGTAAATATCTTCACTGATCACTAATATCAATAAGTATTCCTGAGGCTGCTTTTACACTGCATGGTTCAAATGACACAATTACGACTTTTTGTACTCAAGAGACACAATTGGCAAATATGCCAAAGCAGCAAAAACGGGGGCAAAAAATATGCATGGAATCGTATATCTTCAGAATGGAATCGGGCCTCTTCCAAATGTGATTAAAAGTCTGATAAGTATCAGCTACGTGCCCCCATTATTGAAATATACTGATCAGTAAAATATACAGACCAACATCGGTCCAAACTGCATAAATAAACATGATCAAACACTCCCTGTTAAACAAAACTATAGCAAAATGATGAATCTGATAGAAGCATTAAGTCTCAATTGGGCACTTGGACCATATAGTGTAAATCCAGCCCAATAGTCTCTTAATTAACCCTGTTAGTTTACATCTATTTTTGACTCCAGGCACAAAACACGATTCCCATTTAAGCTCATAACAGCAGCTAGCAACTTCTTGAGACAGCAGCTGGCCTTTTGAGATACGAACACCCATTTCTGAGGAATTCTTCCGTGTGAGTTTAAAGTGCATTTTAAAAAAGAGATTAGCCCGGCAAGTTACGGAAAAATGGTTGTGTATGCCGACTGCCGTACCTGTTAATACAAACATTTTAGTCAACTGAAAAAAGTTCAATATAAGGACCGAGGTGTTCATTAAGATTTTTGAGAGTTTTCTATTCCTGGTCGAGAATTTCAAATCATACTGTGTAGTCTCTGCCCGGGAGTGTCCAGAATTCGCTCACCACGTTGCAGTTTGAGCAAATCCACATCGGAAAACAGCATAAAAGTCCACTTGACCGCTATAACGTAATCATGCCAACGAGCATCCGACGCTGGCTCAGTTCGTCATTCGCAAACGTGTTTAATCTGCTACTTTCTGGACGTAGTTGACGGGGAAGGTCCCGCTCCTGGACGAGTCCCCTTCTATGTAACCAACCTGTTAAAATAGAAAAAACATACATAAAAATACATTCAAACTATTGCACTACGCATATTTTAACATAGCATAAACAAACTGGAATGGGAATAATATATATATTTTTTTTTTAAAGGAGTACTATTCTCTCAGCTTTTGACACAACAACAAGAAACAACCTTGTGGGGGAAAGAAAGAGCTGATAGTTGCACTTACCCACCAGTGGGGATCAGCGGAGACCGTGACCACAATGGTCTCGTCTTTGAAAAAGGTCAACTGCTCCGAATTGGCGGGTCTGCAGTCCACTAACGCCTTGACCCGCTTCTGTTGGTGCCTGTTGCCCGAAACCTGGCAGTTAAATGGGATAGAATGGGAAAAGGATGCATCTTTCATAATGAGACACTTTAGAAAAAAATTACACTATTGACAAAAAGTTAGGGATATTTGGCTTTCGGGTGAAATTTCAGAGTGAACCTGAAATAATCATGAGACAATTGATCAACAGTGCCAGAAGTGACTTTGAAGGGTTATAGAAAGGCATATAAGTAGAAATCTTTAGAAATGTTATTTGTTCAAATACGTGTTGTGAATTCACTGTTCATCTCACAGTCATAGATGATAAATGTGATCTGTTAAGAAAAATAATAAGAATTTATAATTAATAACCACCGCTGGCGTAGTGGTTTCATGTTTATCAAATCAGAGGCACAAGATGGGGCCAGAGACAGCTGATTTTTTTTCCACATAAATCATATTTATCATGTACTAACGACAAGTCATTAAGACTGTTTTAACAAAATATGACCAAAAAAGGTTTGTTTTTATTTTTTTCAATTACAAACTTCCCCTTTAAAGTCATCTGAAAAGGTTATAGTGGATTTTAGCTTCCCTCCTGAAATTTCATCTGAAGTCCAAATAGCCCTAACGTTTTGGGAATAGTGCAAGATGTTGTCAGGACTTTTAAGGCTCAAAGGGCCATTTGCAGTGGTACCATAGCGTTCCGGCGTGGTCGAAGGGCAGAGGTGACACCCGGCGAAGAAGACGGGGCAACCGCGGTGGGTACCGGGCTGAAGCCGGCGCAATTTCCCCCCAAAGTACAATACGGCTCCTCCTGGTTGCTGGTGGGAGACAACGCGGCACACTTGCCCTGGTTGCCTCCTCCGCTGCACGTGCGACGATAAGATGTGGTCTTCTCGGAACTGGAAAGAGGTTCGACGTCGGTCACAATCAGAGGTGGCAAAAGGACTCACACGCTATACATAGGTAGAAGTATAGAGTGTACTCATTTATTGAAGTAAAAGTAAAAAAGTAAAGACTGAAATGTACTTCAGTGCAAACGTAAAGAGTAAAAATTATTGTTTTACTGTCAAATATATACAATACCCATTTAGCTAATTTTGCAACATGGGAAAACCTTTTTTCTCTGCACACAAAATGGTTTTCCTCTTTTATTAACTAGCATAGTGCTGGTGTTAAGAAAAACAAATCACTAAACACAGCTTCAATTTTTGACAGCGTAAATCGGACTGAACTGACAACAGGTTCTGCAATGGGTAAAACAAGATAATAAATGAAAAATTAGCTACAGATAACAGAATGACAAAATACACCTTACGTGTTAAGTGGTGCCTTGAGATATGAGTGACCCGATTTGCGAGTTTTCAGATACGAGTCATAGTTTGACCGATTTTTTTTTTTGCTTTGACTTGCAAGCACAGACACTGAACGTATAGTTTCAGTGAACTCAACTAAACACACTTAACAATTAGCAACAGTTTGCCAAAAAGTGAGGAATTCATTCAAAAAGAGCTTGCAAGCTGTTAATGCCACTCCCAGTTGAAACTTACTGTCAGACTAAACATAAAACAAAGAACTACACTTGGTATATTTAACACAGCCAAACTGTCGATCCCCAAGATTACAATCTATCAGCCAATCAAGAGCTCAACTGCGGTTGACTTTACCTCTCTCTGTCTACATCTTTTTTACATCCTGTCTCATCCACGCAGGTTGAGAAGAGCACTGAGCCTATTTTTGACCAAGGTAAAAAGTACAGATATCTTTTTTCGAAATGTACATAGGGAGTAAACGTGAAAATATATTTTCAAAGAAGGTACAGACACCTGAAAAATCTACTTCAGTATTTCTCACCGTTGGTCATATTTATTGACGACAAAGCTGGGTTGAGTAGGTAGCTTTAATTTACCTGACAGGCCCAATGTGGTTCTGGGAGGACGTGGAAGTGCTTTGAGAGGCAGAACCAGTGCCGGCTTGCACTTCCCCAGAATGTCTATGAGTCCTCAGCACGCTTCCCTTGTGTGTTTTGCCACCCGGGGCCTGATTCTCTATGCTGGGTGAAGGGGGGCTCTGTTGGGCTTGGGTCTGGAAACCGGAGGTGTTGGCGGACGGGTTTGAGGCACGTCTTGGAGGGTTTAGGTTCACTTCCGGCACTGTGACCGGGAGCTGAGGGTCGGAGCGACCTGAGCGGATAAATGGAAGATGATATGTAGAGTGTACGCTCGCTGGACACTTCATTAGGTACACATGCACACGCGAGTGAGATAGAAGACAAGAATTGTGCCAGCGTTAGGATTTCAAGTTAAGGTTACAGTTCAAGTTCGGGTTTCGAGTTTGGGTCTCAAATAAGGGTTTCAGAATCGGGTTTCAAAGTAGGGTTAGGGTTTCAAAGTAATGTTTCAAAATAGGATTTCAAGTCAGAGTTAGGATTTCAAGTCTGAGCTTTAAATTAGGGTTTTAAGTTAGGTTATCAAAGTAGATTTTAAAGCTGGGGTTAATGTTACAAAGTAGCGTTTCAAGCCAGGGTTAGGGTTTCAAGGCAATGTTTCAAAATAGGCTTTCAGGCCAGGGTTAGGGTTTCAAATTAGCATTTCAAGCCTGAGTTAGGGCTTCAAAGTCCAGTTTCAAGTCATTATTAGGGTTTCCAGAAATGATTTGTGTTTCAAATCAGGGTTTCAAGCTAAGGTGAAGGGTTTCAAACAACAGTTAGGGTTTCAAACGAGGGTTCCAGGTTAGACTTTCAAGTTAGTGTTTCAAGCATGGGTTAGGGCTTCAAAGTGGGGTTTCGAGTCATTGTTGGGGGGTTTCAAAAAATGATTCGCCCTTCAAATTAAGGTTTTAAGCTAAGATGAGGGTTTGAAATAACGGTTACGGTTTGAAATGAGGGTTTCAGGTTAGAGTTTTAAGACTGCATTAGGGCTTTAATCAAGATATCAAGACAGGGTTGTAATGCTCAGATTTCATGGTCACTGTGACTACGTTTTTACCTTTAGGGGTGGATTTAGCAGGCAGCGGTGGTGGCATTGCTAGGCCAGAGGGGGGACTGTTGGCTGGGGGATTTCTGTAGAGGAACTCCAGGTTCTCGTAGGTCTGACAAGGTCTGTTGCCTGGGTTACCACTGGCGCTGCTCACCACACTACAGCGGGATCCGACGCCTCCGTTGGAGGCGGCCGTAGAGCGGTTCTTGGGTATTGGGCTCACCTGAAAGTAGGGGTTGAGCAACTTGTTTTTTTGTAGTCGACGCTAAGGTGATGATAGTTGAGTCGACATTGATAAATGGATTACTTCACACGCGCCTCCAAACACAAGCTTGCTTGCTCACTCACTCACTCACTCTTTGCTGTCCTCAGTTGCACAGGCCCCACCCACTAACTTGTTCATCCAATCACTATCAGACACTCACTCATCCAATCACATTCTGATACCTTTAAGGTACAGTCACAATTTGTGCAACTCTAACACCATACACGTAACACAACTACAGGGATTGCAAGAGTTTTATAAGATCAGACTGTCTTTGAAATCCTAAAAGTATCTGTGAGTCAGTGATTGCGTGCTTGTCTGCTGGAGCCAGTCTGACGTGAGAGAGAAACGACAGTTGGATGTTTTCTTTGACACATTAGCTGTTTAATTGTACAGTAAAATTTATACATAGGCTATGGCTTGTCTCTATTTCATTGAATAAGCAGAAGCTACAGTATATTTTTTATCATTTTACTGTTACAGGAGGGCGTTTGGTGAATTTGCTGACGTCTGATTTGAGGGTTTCAGGCTCCTCGTCAGTGAGTGTTAGCAGGTGCCTTTTCTGATGGCCGTTCGTACAACTTGTGCTTTTGTTATGTTTGAGGGTAGACTTGTATATTTTACTAGTGACCTTGCAACCAGTGTCACTTTTAGTAAAATATTTCCACACGCTTTAGGTACCGCCACAGTTTGCTGCGCCGACCAACTGTCTGTAGATTTCAGCAAAGCGTCCGTGTCCAAAACACTTGATTGGCGATTAGTCGACCTCAAGGTATATACCTCAAGGTATCACTGCGGAGTAGCAAAGTCAACGTGCCGACTAGTCGTTTTCCAATTAGTCGTTTTCCGACGAGTCATTTTCAGACTAATCAACTTCTGACTAGTCGACTTCTGAGTAGTTGGAAGTCGACTAGTCGGTTCAACCCCTATCTGGAAGAAGAAAACTAAGTTGTATAAATTTCAGTTATTTATCCATGCCAGTGACATGTAGTGACAGGCAGAACAAATAAATGCTCTTCAACTAGTTAGCAGAATGTACAATAAAGCTGTGCATCCGCTTCGTGTGACATTTCTGCCCGGTGATGTGACGTGAGATGTTTTTCTCATGTAAAATGTGTGCCTTGGCTCAGTAAATGTAAAGTGCGTTGGGATGTTTACCCTCTCGTCCAGGTCATCCTCGCTGTCGTAGATTTCCTGAGCTTGAGTGTCCCACATGAACTCCACGTGAATCTGAGAGTTAAACTTCCCATTGTGCGCCAGCTCCAACTACACACACACACACAGAGCAAAAACACTCAATTCAAAATCCGTGTTCGTCTTAATTGGCTATCTGGGGTTCGGAGTTCGCACAAGTGTTATGGTTTAAAAGTCAGTTTTGAAGCCAGGATTAGGGTTTCAAGACAGGAATAGGGTTTGAAGCCTGGAATAGGGTTTCAAATTAGGGTTTCAAGAGGGTTTCACAGTAAGGTTTTAAGCCTCGGTTATGTTTTCAAATCAGGGTTAGTATTTCTAGCAAGAGTTAAGGTTTCAAAGTAAGTTTTTAAATTAGGTATAGGGTTTCAAGAGTTAAGGTTTAAAATTAGGGTTTTAAGACTGGTTTGGCGTTTCAAACACGCGTTGCGTTTTCAAATTGGGGTTAAAAATTAGGGTTAGTGATTCAAACAATGGGTTAAGGTTTCAAAATAGGGTTCCAAGCAATGGTTATGGTTTCAAACTCGTATTTGGGCTTCAAATTAGAGTTTCACGCAAGGGTTAGAGTTTTAAATTGGGGTTTCAAACATGGGTTCAAGTTTCAAAATTAGGGTTTCAAGCTCAGGCTAAGATTTCAAACAAGGTTTAAAGTTTCAAACACTAGTTTGGGATTGAAGTTAGGGTTTTAAGTCATGGTTTGAAATTATTTCACATTCTTATGAGTTTTCAATTAAAAATGTGTAATCTCATGTAGACGAACGAGTGCAGGGAGGTCTCACCAGCTCAACACATTGTGTGTGCTGCAGCCTCCTGGCGATATCAAGGGCAGTCTCTCCTGCAGAGTTCACTAAACAGAACAAAACAATCATAATTAACATATTTCATGTTCAAATGTCCTTGTATGAAGACAGAGAGTAAGTGGTACCTATGTGAAGAGTAGCCTTGGCTTTGAGGAGCAACTTGAGTGACTCGGGCTTGTGATGGAGGACGCTGTAGTGCAGAGCTGTGTTGCCTTCCGCTGTCCTCTTCTCCAAGCAGTTGCTGTCGGGTCAGAAACACCATTAAGATTCACTCTATGGGGTTTTAATGATGATGGGGGGGGGGGCGGGGGGGGCAGTGCCCCCTGAATACTGTGCCTGGACCTCCTTTAAACTACGTCTGTAGAGAAAAAGGCTAAAATCTCAATCGCTCTGCCTTGTTCAAAATGACATCATGTAGAAGCGTTTGTTTACTAGTAGTGTTATCAGCGCAATTGCCACCCGGATGTGCATGTGAAACGGTCTATCGGACATGAAGCACGCCATTGTGTCTGACTGCTGTGTTTCTGCCTGACCTGTTCTGGCACAAGAAGTCCACGATAGCCAGAGAGCTTCTTTCTTCCAGACGCACGGCCAAATGAAGAGAGGTTTCTTTCAGACCCTTCATGGGAAGAAAAACATGAAGACATGTTAGGAGGACTTTCAAGAAACACATGAAATAAATGTTGGCGCAGATCCAGTTTGCTATGCAATCCGCTTGCACTGGGGTCAAGTGGGGCAGTGATCCACCAGTCAAAACATCTTAGGGTATTTATTTAATTAATATGTATACATGATATACTTCATTTATATATTTAATATATTTTAAAATCCATATCTTTTATTTAAAAAAAAATGATAAGTGTATTGAACCTTTATAAGAAAACTAGGGGTCTGATCAATATTTTAGCACCTTCAAAACCAGTCGTCAAAGGGTTAGTTTATTGCCGCTTCAAAAAAAGTCAGTTATTCTATGCAAATCCTATGCGATGAATTACGTTTTCTCACTTTGTTTCTTAAATGAAATGAAACAGATCAAGTAAGTATAATCAAGTATAAGGATAAATCATATTTTTGTTTGGTTAAATAGCAATTATGAATACACAAGAGAAAATGAGACATTTCACTTAATAATCAACGACCAATTGGTTTCCTCTTTTAGATGATCAACAGTATTTTTTTTAATTAATTTGTGCATATAGCAGGAAACCGCATTTTCTTGTCTACAAACATTTCTAGTGAGTCAATTTCAAACACAAATATTAGACAGATTTCAGTTTGAATCTTAAACTAGGGGGTACTATGTAAGCTAGTATATCAAAAAGAGGTGAAGAAAAGGACACAAAGAAGAATGTAGTTTCATGTCGAATAGATGCTGTGTGCTGGTCGATTGGTAAATAAAGCGAATCAAAAAAAGAAATACCCGCAACCCTAGTGAGGATAAGCGGTAAAGAAAATGGATGGAAAAAAGAAATACAGTACAAGGCTGATTCTTGAGAACACTACACTGACGAAACCAGAGTAATGTATAGGTAGCCCAGACAGCGCACGGCCGGCCTGCCATGTAACAATTTGCGTGAGCGCTCACAAAGCTAGCTGCTAATGCTAACGGAAACAAGCAAACATGACGTCAAGCTGCGCGATTCAAACAATGTTTTTTGTTGTTGCAATAATTAGCATCCTCATTGTTACATTAAATGTCTTTGTCATTTCTGAGTATGTTAACAGTGGTTCTTGGAAAATATTAATTTTTAATGAAACCATTACTTTAGTGTGTGAAAGAATGACCTCTTGGTCATTCAAGTGAAGTCACGAGTCACTGCTGTTCAAGTCCAAGTATTTTAACATATTGTCAAGTCTAGTCAAAAGTCACCCAATTCATGACTCAAGTCTGACTCGAGTCCAAGTCATGTGACTCCTGTCCACATCCCTGACAAGAACCCTTCTGATTTTGAAGGACATCCAACATGAGATGGAAACCCAGTGCAAACATCAGCTGATATCATGAGTTTCTTGTGCAACATCCCCACCCCTTTTAAACATCTAAAAACTCCATACAGATTTATGCATGCTCACAAGATGGCAAGAAGATGAAAGACCAAAATAAATAATTAAATAAATAAAAGCAGCACAGAAGGTTATTATGCATGTGTGTAATTCAACCGAGTTGTCCCATTCACTCTTGAGTGACGTGAGCTCCGGCCTCAAAGCTGAAATAACAAACGACATCCAACCAGTACAAACAAAGTACACACACGTCACTGGTGTAATACCCCCTTGGTTAACACGGAGCAGAAGGTGTATCGTATGCACCGTAATTGCATTTATACTTTTAACACGTGTGCATTTAGCATTAGCATTAAGTTAGCTGACTAAAGACTAAGCGTAGTGGTTGTTTTACATACACTTGTATTTCTCTTTGTTTTATGTTTCTTTTTTCTTTTTTATACTTCACTATATTCATCATTTTTGGTGGATGAAAAAGTGACGCTTGTGGTGAAAATATACACGTGTGGTAGTACCTTGCTGCATACATTTAAATGAATGGAGTCGAGACTCCTTTTCGGGTTCCACAGCATTGTGCAGTGTGCGGCAATGCCAAATTGCGACAATGATGTGATAGCCTCTCCTCCAAATTTTCGAACATGTTCTTTGCATGGTGCATAGGGATTGCCATGATATTCCATAATGATTTTGATTTAATAATATTAATGTGCTTGATTTGCTGAATTTACTGTACCATGAGTGTTTAATCATATTCCTTTGATGTCATCCCTTTCGCTGCTCACATGCTATGATGTCAATGGTACTCACATGCCCGTCGTTCGCCGAGAGCGGTCTGGTAAGGTCTGCTCCCTCGGCGAAGAGCTGCAGCAGAGAGCTCAGGTCCCGACTCTTCACAGCGTCGTACAGCTGGCCGGGTTCCGTCGCTTCCCTGCGCAGGACGTAGCGGCGCTCGGCGTACTTTGCGACAATGTACTCCTTTCTGGCATTCCTAGAAGAGCAAATTTAAATTATTAGATTAGAAATTAGATTTAAGATCTAATATTAGTTGCAGTAAAACGGACTCACATGTCACTCTGTGGCAAAGGTTTGATAGTATCACTTGGAAGACCTGCTTCCATGAAGTCGTTGAATCTTGTGTTACCAATGCTGACCGCCAACTGTCACACACACAAAAACAATGTTCGTCTTTGTTTCGTCTTCGTTCATTTTTTTCCCCGGTTGTTGTCTTTATAAATGCTTTACTTCTAATTAGCGAAGTAGTAAAGTCCAGTTTTTTTTTTTTACTTTAGGCAGCTGACAAAGGTGGTCTTTTTTTACACAACAACACTTTGAAACCGTAGTCCATGCTTTCATCACATCTCAGCTGGATTACTGTTACGTACTTTATTTTGGAGTGAGCCAGTCCTCCTTTAAATGGAAGCTTATAGGGGATAGGGCCTTTTCTGGTGCTGTCCCAAATTATGGACTGCCCTGCTGGTGCACATTAGACAAGCCCCTTTGCTGTCCATTTTAAAAAAAAACATTTTTATTAATTGGCGTTAAACACAGCACGATACTTGAGCCCTTATTAAGGTGTCTTTAACTTTGTTACTGTTATTGTTTTTATGTAATTATTCAATTGTCTTATCCAAAACATCTTTATTGGCCAAGTATGTTTAAAAACAAGGAATTTGTTGGAGCCACTCTAGTAGTCCAGCAAAGAAGCTGATTTATGTTTCATTTCTATTCATGTCCAGAACTTTGTTTCAGCTGCAGTTGTTTTTAAAAGTGCTCTATAAATAGAATTGATTTGAATAGAGTGTTGAGTACAGTGCAAGGTGGTAGTTATCATGATAATACATCAGCCCACGCATGACTTAGCATACCGTGGACTTTTTTGACTGCGAATTATTTCTAGCTGTTGTTTATTTGTATTGTTGCAAGAGGAGCCATCAATTGAATTATAAGATACTAACTACATTACCAGTCATTGTTCATTTGTGTTGCACAAGGCCACTGCCTAGAAGAGTGATGGCATAATCATAGTACTCACACATCTCCGTGTGTGACCAAGGATGTTGTGAAATTTTTTGACTGTGGGTTATTCCTAGTCGTACTGCTTATTTCCATTGTGCGGGGCGAGCGTATACATATGACGTATATTTGGCATGCATATGAACGAGCACAGCACTGAGTGTGATGGGGACATTTCTCACTGGATCATTTCTACTACTTGTTCTGTTCATTTCTATCATGAAGGTGGTGGTTATCATGAAAAATTGGCTGAAGGCAACCTCATATTAATTAAGGGATAGTAGTACATGTACCTGTGCATGACCTCGCATGCTATTTTTGACTGTGGATTATTTTAAGTCTCTGTCTACTGTCTATTCTATTGTGCACAGTGATGACTAACATAAATTATTACCGAAAGGAGAAATTGTATCAGAGCCATAGTGGGTGACCGAGCGTGCCTTGGATGATCGTTTTTAGCCATTCAGTTTATTCCAACTGTTCACGGTGGCGGCTATCGCGAATAACTGACAATAGTATGAAATCATGTTGGGCCATGCCATTCTTCTTCCAATGTCTACATAAGTATACCCATCTCGAGTTCGAAACAGAACATTCACACACGCCAAACGTACTTCAGGTGTCAAGAGGACCCAAGCATGGTTTGAATGGTTCGAATACTCATGAGTATGTCCTTATTGTACTTTAATCACAGTGCATCACATTAGTACCAGTAACTCAGAGGTGCTCAGGAGGTCCAGGGTCAGTGACTGGATCCTGGAGTAGTGGACACCCAGTTCTCTGTGGATCCCCGAGCATTCGATGCAGGTCAGAATGCCGAGATTAGTGGACAGCCATGTTGGATCTATGATGAAATGAAAGGTCAAATAAAATAAATAAACACAGACCTTCGCTGATTGTGTCAAAACAGACAAGATTAACATGACATCAGCTATGGGAAGTTGCAATACCTCCACAAAGACCTCTGCTATGGCACCACTGTTCTGCTCAAAACTCACGCCAATTTTTTGGGAGTCTGTTTGGTTCTACTCCAATTCACTTCACAATTAGCAGCACTTTGGCAAATAATGAACAATCTTCAAAAAAAAAAGAGCCTTCAAGCTGTTCATTGCCACTCTCAGTTGAAGTTTACTGTCAAACTAAAAGAATTACACCACCCGACTAATACTTATGCTGTACTGAAGAGCTGAGGGGAATTAAAACGTCTCACTGAACACTATAGCTGTCTATCTCTCTTACACTGCACCGAGTTGGCCAAAGTGTGCAGTGTGACAAAAACTGTTTAATTCATTTTAATTCGATGGAATTATGTCCGTACTGTCAGTGTTTTATCAAGTACAATATTATTAAGTGCCATTTTCCTAATTAAAATACACATTACAAGAATTTCTGATGGTTTTTTGGGGGAAAGCTAGAACAGATTAATGACATTTCCATTCATTTCCAGTAGAAAAGATGATTTGAGATGCAGTATTTTGAGTTACGAGAGTGGTTACGGAACAAATTAAATTCAAATCTCAAGGCATCAATGTATGTTTAACTGCTCTTTGTTGTATGTGCGTATAGGTATTTTGGGTATGAGGAAATTATGCATACATTATGTTATTATATGCATGTACTGTATGTATTTTGGATTGCACCTGTTCATGGATAATTTAACTTCGGCCTGCTACTTTTCCAACTGGCAGTTCACGGTGTTTCAGTATACATATTTATACTGTAGATTTGTCTTTTTTTTCTACCGCATGTTTGAAATACCCCGCCCCGCCTCTGTGGAGTTTGCATGTTCTCCCCGTGCCTGCGTGGGTTTTCTCCGGGCACTCCGGTTTCCTCCCACATCCCAAAAAACATGCGTGGTAGGTTAATTGACGACTCTAAATTGCCCATAGGTGTGAATATGAGTGCGAATGGTTGTTTGTTTGTATGTGCCCTGCGATTGGCTGGCAACCAGTTCAGGGTGTACACCGCCTCCTGCCCGAAGATGGCTGGAATAGGCTCCAGCACGCCCGCGACCCTTGTGAGGAGAAGCGGCTCAGAAAATGGATGGATGGATGTTTGAAATAAAAAGTTCAATCAATCATTTAAGTATAAGACTTATGACCTGGTGCGCCGCAGTCAGCGCAGGCCTCGTTGCCGGGCATGTGGCGAAGTTCGCTGATAATAGATCTGGAAAGTTCCTGCAGGCCGCTGTCCTGGAGGTGGAGCTGATCTCCTCCCAGTGCCGTGTTCAGGGCCTCCTCCTTGCTGTTCTGAAGCACCGACACCCAGCTGACCAACACACGCATTCATATGTTATTTATTACGGCCAAAGCACACCATAAAAAAAGCCCTATGGAACATTTTGATGATTTAGCCCCCAGAGCCAATGTCACTTAGCATAATGAAATTTGGTTAATTTAGAAATTAGGCAGGCCTTTTCCGAGTAGACGCACAGAAAAGCCTGAAAATCATGCCCAAAAAGACATAGGTCAGTCGTTTGGGTTTGAAGCGCCCAATTTGCGGTCATTTTGGCCATTTCAAGAATTCCTTGTCATAGAGATTGTTGTCTGATTCCTACGAAGTTTCAACTACATATACTAGACAGATGGGTAACCACTAAATTGGAAGGAATTAAAGATTTTGTCATTGCGTGAGGGCGGAGAATGGTATCCAAATTCGATGACTGGCTATAAAACAGGAAACTCTAATAACCGAGTACCATAAGGTTGGAGCAAATCCAGCCCCCAAAGTCAGTTTCACTTAGCAATGTGAGACTTGGTAGTCATGTCCATCTTAAGTATGCCCACAGAAAAGTCTCAAGAAACCATGCCCAAAGAGACACAGGAAGTCTGCCATTTTGGTTTAAAGCGGCTGTTTTACAGTTTTGGCAAATCCGAACAGATGGGTAACAATAGATTGTGAGGGATTTGATCTTTAGACCGCGCGTGTGGGCAGAGCAGGGCATCACATTTTGATTCCTCGCCATAAAACATGAAACTAATTATCAAGTTACACAAGGTCCAAAAATCTATCAAGCATTTTTCCCCATTCCCACATTAAAACACACAAAGCTTCCTTGCAGTGTTAGCGCAGAGGGAATTCCCACCCAACACCATCTGGACAAAAGTGATCCCTCTAATAATAGCGCTTTCCTTTCCTTTTCAATGTCCTTTAGTTTCCCGTCATTGTTGTACAGACCTGATGACACCCTAGATGCACTTTATTAGGGACACCATGCTATCTAATAAGAAATATTTTTTTAAAAAAATCCTCATTTATTATATTGTAACAGCAAATTAAAAGTGTCACTTTCAGTTCAACGTTTTTATTATTCATATCCTCGGCTTTTAAGCACACACATAAGCTGAACATTAACAGGGCATGCAGTGACCTGCAGCACAGACAGGATGAGATAAGGAGACCAAGGTGAATGCACAATCTAATTCTTACATCACACATTCCTGCTCGTCCTCTGTCTGGAAATGGTATGTCCGGTTATCTGTTGAAAACAAAGAGCATTGGCAATGAAAAAGACTTTCATTCTGACAATGAAGGTAGGACAGTTGAACTGAAAAAGCTGAGATAAAGCCTGACGAGAAATGAAAGACACTTGAGATTAAGAGTAAAGTATAAAGAGGCTGGCATAGAAGGACATTTTACTAGGCAAAGAAGGACATTTTAATTGTATCACTTCATAAACGTGTTATGCCCCCCCCCCCAAAAAAAAATTTTAAACAAAAAAACATCCTATTCTAAACTTTAAATACATAATTATGTATTAAAAAATAATAAAACAAACTAAAAATAATCTCACTAAAGTGTAATGTGAAAATAAGAAAAACAATCTAAATAGTAAAATAATTTGAAAAATTTATGAATAAGATAAAATAATAGATATAGTTAACGACATTAATATAAATATACAGATTTGATTTTATTGTAAACTGTAAATAAATGTTAATATCAACAAATTAATATTTTACCACTCAATCAATATTTACCCCGACTTTGCTATTGATTATTTATCAAATACATTAAACACTATAATAAATATAAAATATATCAATGAGACAATGAGACATTCACTATAAAAATAAGTATACATTAATAACATAGTAAATACTAGACTTTACATCGATCTGATCGGCGTTATCGGTATCGGCCGATAATTAGCATTTTATGATGATCGGCTTTCATGTCATAAGTCGTCGATCCGATCAATGACGTCGTCGATCGGCTCCGCACAAGACATTTTACTCCGTGTCTTTGTCGCGTAAGAATGCAAAAGCTAGTTTATTTTTAGCCTTGTCATGTGTCTTGTTGCGCAGTATTGTAGCTATCTGACAGCCAATAAAGAGTTTTCAAAATTGTTGGTGAAAAAAACATGTCGTCAGTGTGGGACTATTTTGCGGTGTCTCAGACAAACAACACGTAAGTTATTTGCAGTCTGTGCATAACTGAAGTACGTCGTGGGGAACGTCATCTAAATGCTTCAACACAACAAATTTGATTGAGCACCTGAAGAATGTACACGAGGAGCATGCCGCCTTCAAGCAATGCAGCGTGGGGGGAAAAAAAGAAAAAGAACTGTCAAACGGACTCGAACTCTGGACAACACCCGTCCATATAGCCGGGACAGTGAGAAAGTTAGACTAAGCATGTCATTAACAGTATGTATGAAAGTAATTTAATTGCAATAAAGTAATTTAATTACAGTTAGTTAGCACCCATTATTTCTGTCAGTTGTAATGTTGATTGGACCTAAACTTATGTCAGTGGCCAATCCTTGAATGCCCTGTAGAGGTCATTGGTGTTTTAACTTTTGTCTAAAATGCTAGAGAATAATTTGAACTGGGGCGGATGGGCTACAGCACCCCCGCAACCCTTGTGAGGATAAGCTGTACAGAAAATGGATGGATGGATGGATGGATACAGTATACAGTACACAAGTACATACAATAAATGAACACGTCATGTAAATAGACACATTGCTCCATCTTGTGATCAGATCGGTGATTGTTTTTTTTTTTTTAAACTTGCTGATCGGTGATCGGCCCCAAGAATCCTGATCGTGTAAAGCCTAGTAAATACATTTGAATCACTTCTCCAACACCAAATTATGCAAGTTTAACATACAGGTTTATGCTTTGTTTTATTTCTCCACCAAACGAGCAAACAATTCAGACAGAATTTCTCTTGTTACTACACTTTTTACTACTTTTTCATAGGAAAAACCATGAAAATTCACATATTTTCAAGAATTTCAAGAATGCCAAGCAAGTCATGGTCAAGGGTCAAAGATAAAACTCACGAGTAACTAGGTCAAAGGCTCTGCGGTCCTCCGGGTTCGGTCGCACCTGACAGGTCAGGAGATTGAGCTTGGCCGGTGGTCGATTGATCTGAACACAAACACACAGATATAATATATATATATATATATATATATATATATATATATATATATATATATATATATATTTTTTTTTTTTATTCTCATGTGCTGCTGTAAAAACAGAATTCCACCACTGACGGTGTAATAAAGGCTTATTCTGTTGCATTCTATTGTATTGGTGGTCCTCACCGTGCTGTGAGAGATGGTAAGGCAGCCAAATTTGACTCCACATTTCCTCTTCTGCCACACTTTTCTGATCCTGTAGGTGAAAAAATGACAAGCATTAGTGACGAGCCCTTTCCGAGCCTAACTTTTCAAACCTTAAAAACGCACCATAAACATGGAAACCCCTAGTATGCATGGTGTGTGTGTGTGTGTGTATGTGCGCACGTGTGTGTTTCCAAAAGCTGGATCCACTCAACAAAACCACTTAGCCCGCAAAAAGTAAGAGGAGGGGCCCCTGTTTGAATCTTCTTGTCAGGGTAATGGAAACCAGCTGAGGGGGGAACCAAGTATGAGACCCCCTTATCCTCCCCCATCATCACAAGCACCACAACCTCCCCCTTCTTGTTCCATGCACTCATCTCTGTGCTCTAACATCTATTCTATATGAGAGAAAATTTACACCAGGTGATGATCTTTTACTCACCCGTCACTCTTTTTGAGTAAGAAACCCGACTTCTCAGTCCCGTACTGCTTGTTGCCCTGTGGCTGGTGGATGCTGTAGCCGTTGCCCGAGTTCTTCCTGTTTAGATATTCCTGGCACAAAAAAATAAAAATAACATTTCTGATTCTTTCACACACACAAAACTGCTTTCATCCACACACACAATGATGAAAATGAAAATTCAAATTGCTCACAGTGGAGCTAGTGGCTCCATTTAGGATGCAATCGGATGAAAGTTCAACTTTCAAAGTTCAAGACCAATGAAAATAGCCCAAATGACCCTAAAATGGCTGCTTCAAACCAAAATGACACACTTCCTGTGTCTTTTCAGTCATGGTTTTATAAGACTTTTTTGTGGCTCAACTCATGATATACATGTTTCTACAGGAAACTGACTTTGGGGCCGATGTTTTTTTCTTTCTTTTTAACCCAGCCAATTTTAGGAGGTTATGGCAGCAACCATCACTAAACTTAACTTTTCACAAGAATGAACAAGCAAACATAATTTGGGAATTTTTGCATATGGGAAAGCACTTAAAATGTCCATTTATTTAGCCGAACAATAATAACGGCAAAGAAGCAAAGCAATTTCAAGATGGCCTTCGCACTCCCGCGTTCTAAAAATCTTGACGCAAATGTCTCGAAACAGTTTGTGATTTATGCTGAGGAATGTGCTATTAACTTTCCAGATTTACCTCTTTGCCGTCCACTTGCAGGAGCAAGCGAAGAGAATCCCTCAGCTGAGTGAGTTGTTTGACTTCCTCGTCCTGGTCTAGTCGTACCTACCACAAAATCAAAAGAAAACAAAACAGATGAACAGAGAAACAAATGAACAAACGTAACAGTTGAGCTAGCATTTATTCGTCTGTGACAATCACACAGAATCCAGTGAAGTGGGATATTGCCACGTTAGACAATTAGATGCGTGTATAAAATAATCAATACTCAGAAAACGACGACTGCTTTAGACAACACAATAGGGACAAAAAGTGATGTCAGGTGTGTGTTGAAAGCAACTGTCTCTACAATAATTACCTGAATGTATGAAGCCGCATTGGCTGTGTGAACGCACAGTGAGTGAGTTTTATGATGAATACTGAAGCATTTTACCTCAGACAAAAACGTTTTATTGCTTGGTTGTTTTTTTTCTACGTATTCCCCGTTCACTATTTACAAATTCTCCTATTTGCATTTTTTCTGCTGAACCTATTCTCATCTATTTGCTAAAAACTCACCTATTTGCGTTTTTGTGCTCTTTCTGAAACAACCTTAAGGTACCACAAGATTGCGTCAAAGCCATGTCTAAATAATAAAATAGGACATCTGTGTCGGCGGCATGGTGGCTGACACATCGGCCTCTGGGTTCGAATCCGGGCTAATGCCTTCCTGTGTGCAGTTCGCATGTACTCTCTGTGCTTGCGTGGGTTTTCTCCATGTAATCCCAATTCCTCCCAGATTCCAACAACATGCTTTTTAGGTTAGGTTGGGCTAAATTGCCCCTAGGTGAGAATGTGAGTGTGTGAATGCTTGTTTGTCTATATGTGCCCTGTGATTGGATGGCAACCAGTCCAGGGTGTAGCGAGTCTTTTGCCTGAAGTCAGTTGGAATAGGCTTCAGTTCTTCCGTGACCCGAGTGAGGATCGGCGATACAAAAAATGGACGGATGGATGGATACCATGGTGTCAAAGAACTCTTTTGAATTGGTTCATCTCGCCACAGAAACAAGCTTTGTATGTTGGGGTTGAACTACATTTAGCCTGGGTTGTTAGTGGAAACTACGGAGCGTCTTATGTACGTCTATGCGCACTTTCGATCCATTTTCTTTTTTAGATAAAATAGTCTGTAAGCCATTTATTTTAGGGTAATGTTGTCAGATGAGATTCTGATTCTGAACTGTTCTGTGTTCATAGTTTTTGGTCTATATACAATCAAAACCATTACTATGGGCAATTATCAACTTTTTTGGGGTGCATCAGTTAGTCACAGTTTTTAGCAAGTCATGGTCCTTCACCCAGTGAGGAGAGATTACTGCACTGTAATGACAGTATGATTGTATAAAATCTTGATTTTGAGGGTGGGGAGGTAGCTCAGGACTTAGGAGCTTTGAGTCACAATCCTAGTATCACAGACCAGACTTAGAACCAGGGTGTGTAGTACTCAGAGGTCATGCTTTTCTTCCCCCAAAAGACAAGCAAACAACAGTGAGTCATTCACTGTGCAACATGATTTAAAG
This sequence comes from Phyllopteryx taeniolatus, assembly GCF_024500385.1. Taxonomy (NCBI): domain Eukaryota; kingdom Metazoa; phylum Chordata; class Actinopteri; order Syngnathiformes; family Syngnathidae; genus Phyllopteryx; species Phyllopteryx taeniolatus. Next base: position 5,914,917 of record NC_084514.1, on the reverse strand, counting down.
ACATCAATACTTTTCCCAAGACGGATGCAGACAACTGACACAGTGTCCTCTGGAAGCTGGAATACGAGTCTGAGTGAAGACGCGTTCTGTCGACTGTGCCAAACCAGAAAAGCATGCAACCTTATAACCTTTTCTTTTTTTGTGTGTGCCATCCATCGCGCTAGGGCAGGTCTGAGCAGAGCGGAACAAGTCGAGAGTGTTTGGAGGAAAAGTGTGATGGAAGCTTTCGTTTTCATGGTGTGCTAACAGGGGAAATATGTCTTCCAATAACATTGTCTGCTTGTGCTTGCAGAGGAAGAGTTTTGGCTTGTTGCGGAAAAGAAACAGTGGAAACAGTTCATTTTGAGGTTTTAAAACTGAATGTGATTCATTGTGGGGGGAAAAAAATTATTATGCTCAAATTGGGTGAATGCTGAGACAAGCCTTTCTTACCATAGTGAAAAACAGTGGGTGGTTGACACACCCCCTAATTTTTTTTGGGAATAATTAGCAATTAATAGTTACTGTATATACAAGTAAATATACAACCAATTATGATCCCAAAACAGTTTAACATCATATCAAACTCATTTTACATTAGCCTTAAAAATAAATGGCTAACTAAATTCTCCGTAATGTCCACTAACAACCCAGGCTAAACTTAGCTTCTCCCAGACATACAAAGCCTGTCTCACCCAAAAGGAAAAGAAGAAGAAGAAGAAGAAGATTATGAATCCCACTGAGCTCTAGGAAGTCCTTGCTAAATTGCTTGTGGGAGTCACAATAACGTCTCAACTGATTCCTGACCTCACAAGTACGGCACTAATGTTAGTTGTTATATGCAAAGGACAAAGAGTATATGACTGCGAGTATTGTTATATTGTCTGTCTACAGGTGTTGCCGAACCATTTAGTTTCAATCCGTTACATAAAGAGTTAAAGCGCCGCAACATAGATGCTAATTAGCATTAGCATTAAGCTAGCAGAGGCTTTGGCTGTTTTCAATACACAAAGTGTATTTCTCTTGGTTTTATGTTGAGTGGCATGTTGAAGCCTCTTTTTTGATGAATTTCTCACGATTTGCCAAACTGCTCCTTATTGTAAAGTGTGTTGACTTAAGTTCACAACTGCTCGTATCTTGAAAAATTGGGTAATTCGTATCTCAAGGCACCACTGTATGACATTAACACAAAAAGATGACATGTAAGTTATGGTGAAAAATAATAGGACTTTGCATCCAATCAGGTAGCGCTAACAAGATCCCTCTGCTGATCACGTGCTACGATATGCTGTGATGTGCTAGCCAGTGTTACAGTCCTCAATCGATTTCGTTCTTCAGCATTTCACGGGGTAAAAAGAAAAGACATGCACAAAGCGACTGTTTATTACCGTGTGAACCGAGGAAGCCAGTTTCTCCACAAAGGGAGCAATATTTTCTGCAGCTTTCAGCCCATCCTGAAAGAAACTGAGAGCAGAAGTGGTGGGAGTGGTGGTGAAGAAAGGCTGAGTCATGGTGTCACTTCAGTCCAAACAACATCACACGCTCAAACAGTCCGCTTCCAACCACTGGTATGGCTCCAATTGGCAAAATGGTTAACCAACAGCAGAAAAAAACAATGTACTAATGTAATTTTTTTATGCCAAAAAGAACAAAAAAATATTTGTCACCCCCCCCCCCCCCCCCCCCCACTTATGTGACACCCAGCTTTCCATATATGGAAAGTACACAAGCCAGAGAAAAAAGCTGACCTGAGCTGGGCCTGGAAGAACTTTATGAGGCTCTGGAGGAGATCCGGGCCTTGACGGACCTTCAGCTCCTGGATCTTCAAAAGGTACTGGAAACATAGAAAAACTGTTAAACTTTTACATTTTGACTCATAATTGCACTTTTTTCATGTTTAATTACAGTCGTTTAAATACCATGGCAGAATTTGTAAGCTGTGCACAATTCTTTCAAGAAAGCATGAGGGATCAGGCAAAACACATTTGTTTGCATTTTAATGGTATTCAAATTGAACTGTCAGGCATTTCAGAATAACACAATGATTAAACAAAACAGAAATGATAAAAATTAGATCGACCCTGTTCAATTTTCCCCCATATGTTTATGGGTACAACTGAACCTCAAATGCTATTTAATGGATCACACAAAAAAAATTCTTAAAAATTATAAACACACCTATACCTAAACGCACAGCAGGAGTGCATAAAATAACAATCAACTCACTTCATAACAACCAGTACTTCGGCAGATAGTCAACATTTCTGCCACCCCCCCAAAAAGAGTCTTAGCACATCTAGACATAATATAACAATACTCACTCGCATATATTCTTTATTCTCTGAGAAGAATGACAAATATTACTGAGGCTAACTGAGGAGCATGTCTGTGTTATACTGCCCCCAGATGGCCAATGCGCACACACCAGAAGGAGCAGCACAATGTCGGATGACATGTGACAATGTTGGATTGAAGTGTGAATTGAAATGTGGCAAAATTGTTGAATTCTTTACATTTTATTTAATTATGTCATTAGTGTATGATTTCATAGAGTACAACATTATAGAGTGCTATTTTTCTTGTTGCTCCTAAATTGCTGGGTTTTTTGGGGTTTTTTTTGCGGGGAGGCTGTAACGGAGTAATGGCATTTCCATTCATTTCAAAGGGGAAAGATGATTTGAGATATGGGTGTTCTGTCACGAATGAAATAAACTCGTATTTCGAGGCACCACTCTTGTATTAGCTGTAAAATTGTGTTATATTCGCTTGTGAATGGATAAAGCTATGCGGCCGGCCACAGTCAGTCAAATCTGTCAAAAATCATTAGGCACACCTTTGCCTGCTGTATGGAAAGTAATTGTATTATCTTTAAATCCAAAGGAAGACTGACACAAATCATAAAGATCTCATGAGTTTGTGCAGATAAAGTGTGTGTATGTTTTTTTCCAGTGGGTGGAAGCAATGACTTCATTGTGTTGTGTTTGTGAGAGACAACACGCGCACATAGGCAGCAGCGGTCGTGTGGAGCAGCTTGCAACAAGTAGAAATTCCACTTTCCACTTGACCCGCCTTCTCACGTCAACAACCGCTGTCAATCAGCGGTAGAAGGTGGAGGATAGACAAACAGAAGTAGAGCACAAACAACTCTTATTACATTAAAAACATCATACATATATGGCGTAAAATGTATCTTTGCCTATATAATCTATCGACAGACAGACTGACAGCTAGATATATATATACAATATATTTATTCTTGAGGTTGTAGTTTGCAGTACTGCAATATTTTGTTGGCAAGATATTGATCCAAATATTTTCATATGCAATACATTAGATTGTGCAGGTGTACCTAATTTTGTGACATGTTTTTTGGTATGTTTTCTTGGAACAAATAATGACGATTCATCCGTTCTGGGGTCAAACTTCCAATTTATGTTACATTTTGGCATTGTTCATTGGTATAAAAGTGACTAAGAAGTTACTTTTGTGCAAAAGAGTACTCGGGGCAGCACTGAAAAAATAATGGCAGTAGTAATACAACAAAAATAAAGTCTTGCTTAAAATATGACTTTGACTTTAAATTCATAAGATTTCCACTGTTTTTTTTTCAATAAAATATGACCGTAATCTCGCAGTTTTATAAATTTTTGTCACACATGTTTTTTTTTTTTATTTCAATATACCTTTTATCTAAAAACATATACGCCTTTTCAACTAAAGAAACATGACTTTTTATCTGGAAACATCCCCTTTTATGTTGAAAAAATATGTATTTTATCTTTAAAAAAAATGCTACTTTTTATTTAAAATAAATGTGACTTTATTTTGAAACATACAAAATCTTAAACAAAAAAATGTAAATTTTACTCTGACTATATTACCTTTTTTCATGAAATATTACATATGACTGGAATAAACCGAAAAAACAACAAATTCTTACAAGATTATTGGCCTAATACCCCTTCATAACTTTTGTGAATTTTATAACTTAAAACAATATAATAAATCGCCAACCTCCCTTTTATTTGCTCAAGATTTTATTTTTAAACCTCTTGCATTTCAAAATAAGTTTAACCGTAGTGCTTATAATAGGAAGGACAAAGAAAGGCTTTACTATTTTTTTGAAGCACAAATTGACTTAGACTGTATGATAATTGCGCTTTATTTAGTTTAAACATTTTGGATTATATTTTCTTTTAAATCTTCCAATTCATATTTTTAAGGATCCACTGTTGGTCTTTTTTAACATTTTGACATACTTGATACTGTATGTTTGCCCACTCAGGTCACCGCCCCCCGGCCCCCCACATATTTTCCCCATAAAACAAGTTGGAAGCCTCTTTTGGAAGCATTTTAAAAGAAAGGAAGACCACCCATGCAGATGGGGGTAAAGACCACTTCAGGTATGTGCAAGGTGTTGTTGGTGCTGGCAACTCACCTCGCACATCTGTAGCTGGAAGGTCCTCCTCTCCCTCTCCATGTCCTCCCCTCCGTCCGATCCCTCCGTCCGAATGAGCTGTCTGCTCTTTTCCCTGCGGTCCTTCTCCAATTTTGCTCTAATGTAGATGAGTAACAGTAAAATTTGGTATGGAATCAATAAAGTGTACATTTAAAGTCAATAGGGAGTAGAAGTATAGAAAGACGGAAGGGACATTGCAATAGAAACGATGTACTTGTATCATCTCGAAAATAATGCTACTGTATGATGTTGTTAGCTCTTTCATGGACAAAGCGATGCTAAAACTCCTATGTCACTTGAATGCTTTTTCAAAATTAACAGCTCCACCTTAGTCTGCTCCAATGAAAGCAATGTGCTTAGATTATGCATAAAATAAAACTATGCTGTTGTTAGCTCATGAACCAAAATGCTAACGTTATGCTACTAATCAACTAACCAGGCCTACTGTATCTGTGGGGCTAGCAAGCTCAGCTAGCCTAAAGGCTAAGTTTTTCTTTTTATTCACGTGTTGTTAATTTATGTGTTTTATGATCAGTTTATGTACAGTAAATGTCGATGTCAGGACAATACAGGATATATTTTACAAAGTGTGAGGAATTTCTTTGAAAAACCCGCCTGAAGTAAATGAGGCATATGGTGTATGACAATAGTTACATTTTTAAGTCGTACTCTTTCCAGCTCCTCTCCATCTGTTTCTTCAGCTCCTAAGGAAAACACAAGTGAACGTACCACGTTAATAATAAATAAAAATAAATACTGTACACAGTGTCACTGTAATTCAGCTAACACTTAACTCGTCTGCTATCTGGCTAAACCGGCTTCCGCCAGCTACCGCTAATCTGCTGTTGTAATAATACACAGGAACAGTCGCTTACAGAAGTATGAGGTCACTCTTTTGCTCGTTGGTTGCCACAACGACCCTTACAATCAGACAATAAGCAGTTTATATCTGCTTGGAACATTGTTTTTTTCCATTTGTCTGTATAAACAGTTTTATATTAATAGGTGACGATGGGGAAAGGCAGTCAAACTAAAGTTTGTTGAGGACATGGTTGCATTTTGATGGTTTGGATTTAGACTTTCTACCGAACAATTATCTTCATAAAGAGAATATCTTCGCATCGATGTGTGTTTTTTATGTGTAATTACCAGTCTATAGTTTTATATTTCATTATAGTTTTACTTTTATACCGGATATATATATTTTTTTAAATCATGGGTAGTTATCCTTCCAAAGATGTTCCCATTCAAATGTAAATGTAATTAGTTGTTCGTAATTTATTTTCAAATTATTATGATTAGAAAAAAAATAATTGGGGGGGGGGGGGCGTATTATTTTTAAATAATTGTATAAACTACAAAAATTTAAGATAAAAAATTGCCATTTACCATGTTTAATCAAATTGTATTATGCTTTGCTAACTGTATGTGTTTGATTGCTGGCATTTGTCCTTTTTGTTATCAAGATCACTCATTTTGGAGGAAACATGTTGAAGCCTCCTCAAGTGTTCTTGTTCCATTGGAGTTCATTTAAATGGGAGAGGGTTTAACATTTGTTGGGAGAACCTTTCACTCACCAATCTGCTGTCGCGCAGCTCTGATTTCAGCACATTTTCCAAAGGGAAGGCCATGATGTTGTTGAGGTTCTGCACCTGGAACGTGTCAAACCGCAAGACAGGCAGGATATATTAGGTTTTCAACTTTGTGTATGTGTGTTTGTGCACGTGTGTATGTGTGTGACAATGGGGTTCATTAGCGGTCACACTCTAAGGCTGGCCTGGCCAACCCGCGGCTCGCGAGCCTCATGCGGCTCTTTAACTAGTTTCATGCGGCTCTTCAGGAGCTGTCACATGACATGCGTCAAAAATGCTTGGCTGGCGCTGTCATTCACTCCCCCTACAGCTAGATGGCACACTGACCATGTAAGCCTGTTTGAGTGACGTCAAACGAGCGACGAGAGAATCGTTGGTGTGACATCATTTGTGTTGTAAACAATTTCCGTCAAGTTACCTCTTGAAATGGCAGGGAAAAAAAGCACAGCCAAACGAAAATATGAAGAAGAACACAGGACGTTTTTGCCAGAGTGGGAGAGATTATATTTTTTTGTTAAACGTAATGGCAAGCCGATCTGCCTTATATGTCACGCAGCATTAGCGCATTTCAAAGCTTCAAATCTTCAGCGTCACTTAAGCTCACTCCACCCTAACATCGAACAGGAATTTCCAAAAGGGACTGAACTTCGCAAGAACAAGTTGGTCGCTTTGAAAAGCACGGCAGAAAATCAGGTGCAGTTTTGCAAAAAATTTACAAAACACTCGGGAGACCGTAACGCTTGCATCATATCAGCTGGCTTGGAAGCCAGACTGTTTGAAAGCCCCGCTCGTCACAGATGAGGCTGCGGCTGAGTTGGAGATGATCGACCTTTGTGAGGAGGATCAACTGAAAGCTGTTTTAAGGGAAGGGACCGTTGAGTTCTGGAAAAGTGTGCCAATTGAAAAATACCCCAACATCAAACGAGCTGCGCTTAAGATACTGTCCATGTTTGGGTCAACGTACGTCTGCGAGTCTGTGTTTTCTACCCTGAAACATGTGAAATCAAAGCATCGATCTGTTCTGACTGACACTCATTTTAAAGAATTGCTTAGAGTGGCAACAACAGAATACAAGCCAGATTTGAAGAAGATTGTTCAAGATAAGGAATGCGAGAAGTCTCACTAAGCAGCATAGTAAGAGAAAGATGTTATTGAAAATTATTCTATTATTGTTTGTGGACTTGCTTGAACTGAGAGTTTGTGTGTGTGAGACAGTGTACACAATGTTAACTGTTGAAAATTACTGATATTATCATGTTGGTGTGGTTATTTTCATTAGATCTGGCTGAGCAGAGGTCTGTGTATGCGCGCATACATGATTAAAAGATGATGTTCATGTGTACCCGTGTATGTGGCTCTTTGCAGTAACACAGAAAAAAAAGTGGCTCTTAGTCTCTGACTAGTTGGCCACCCCTGCTCTAAGGGGAAAAAAAGACATAACAGGGCCACAGACTGCCCCATAATGGTTGCATTTTGCCCCTAAAAGACAGTACGAATGCATTTTTGATCTCCTCTTGCATGTGCGACCAGTAAATTAGCCTTTTTTTTTTAAATTAATTATTTTTTTGTTGCTGACAACCTTCATACTTCAGCCCAGTTGTGAATGATGATCCTGGTTTGCCGACCGATATTAACTCCAAAAGAAGAAGAAAGGGGACAAACACCAAAGATGAAGAAGGCAATGCGTGTGAGAGCGGGGGGGGGGGGGGGCGAATGACCACTGTAATTGGCTAATGTGTGAAAAGAGGCGGGTATTAAAACAAAATTTTCCTGATAGTATTAACTTTACATTTTTACTATGTAAGATATTTGTTTAATCGATGGAATAATCGATAGAATAACTGATTCTAAAAATATTCCATAGCTGAAGCCCTACGCCCCAGCCAAACCATTTTAAAATAATTATTACTATATACATTGCACTTTTCAGGCACACAAAGAAGTGCAAGTAAACCAGTAAACGAGGCAATTCACCGCCAAGCTTTTGAATTAGGAAGCTGTTGCATAACCCAGTGTGCTATTGGGACTGTCTATGGGAGTCTTTCAGCAGACTTCTTTACCAGCAAGGTGACATAAAAAAGACAAAAACCTGTTTAAACCTTCCCATTCATTTCTCTTTGAGCCCGGGACTGACACACATGAGCAAGGGAGTGTGCGTGCGTGCGTGCGTGTGTGTGTGTGATTGAGTGCTCTCGTCCGTGTGTGTGTTTGTGCGAATCACTCATGGAGGCCTGCTCTCAATTAAAATCGCCATAGAAACAATCCGTAGGAGGCTTCCATGTGAAGCTGTCTTACTTCTGCGGACACACTTCCACTTTAATTTGAGCAAACGACTAATGACTATGTTTGCAGCTGTAATGTCCTACAACCTGCAGCTCACCTGCCAACATGTTATCTACGTGATTCATTTCTTCTCTAAAGTGTCAACCTAACCTTATGGAGTCATATTTAGAACCCCTCACCCCTCCTTCTCTTCTTTCCTTACCAGATTCTTGAGCAGGGCCGTGACTTCTCGGGTGAACACGGCCAGGTTGAGGAAGCCCGTGGAGACCTCGTTGTTGTCCTGGCTCAGGTGGCTGTTGCCCAGCCTCTCCAGGACTTCAGTGTATTGCTCCTTGGCTTCGATGTGAGCTGCAAGAATGAATATGCTGTCATTCCAACGAGCATGTGGGTTCCATTAGTTGCGTTTAAAAAAAAAAAAAAAAAAAGCCATCTTAAAAAGGCCTGGATTTAATAAAGGAAAGTGGATATAGAAAGTGAAAGGTTTTTCTGACGAGACAATGATGAATTATTTTTCAACAAATATTGTACAGTAAACTCTAACCTGCATGAAACAAAAAGAAACAAATCTGTTAGGGGAAAAATGTAAACAAAAAAAAAAGAATGTGGAGGGAACTAGAGCTTTTGATTATTTTTTTTGTACAACTTACCGTCATCAGCTTTGGATGAACTAAACTACATTTTTTATTATGGATAGCTATCTTTCCGAGGATGTTCCCATTATTATTATTAATAATAAATAACAATAATGCATTCGACTTACATAGCGCTTTTCAAGGAACTTGGACGCTTTACAATTGCACACATTATTCATTCACTCCACAGTCGAACCCAAGTAGTGGTAGCCATAGCTGCCCTGGGGCAGTCTGACGGAAGCGCGGCTGCCATTCTGCGCCTACGGCCCCTCCGACCACCACCAAAAATCCAAACATATTCATTGCATCCAATAAACTCTTTATACAATGTTAACCTTAAATTATGAGGAAAATTACTTTACTTGACCTTGCTGTTCCAATACTTTTGGAGGAGACTGTATATATCATGTACATTACCTACGTGCCAACATAGAAAAAGTAAAACGACATAGTTCATAACTAATCATGTAATATCCCTCCAGTAGACGGAGGTGGGGTTGGCAGTGTCTCAACTGCATGAGACAGGACAGCCCCCCGCCCAAGCACCATCTGCTTTGAACAGGGCCAGTTAGAGAGGGTGATAAATGTGCTGTAATTCTTGATCCTTGGCACATTTTGATTGCTTTTGTTGTGGCTGCATGGTGGCTAAAAGTATAGAAGACAATTTTTCTGTTGATACACATTCACACATCAACTTGGCAGTCCTATACTTTGAGGTTTATGCGACCAGAAAGGGAATACTAGATGGCGTATATGGGTGTGTTTTTGAGCATGTGAGCCAGGAACGGCTTGAAGATCAGTGCAGAAGGGGGTTAATGCAGGGGGGTAAGTGACGCATAGTGTTGATGTACGATTTCCTCGGGAGTGATTAAAGAGCGAAAAAACAATGGTAGAAGGCGGACGCTTACGATCACCCCTCTCCTTCGACTACACTTTTTACTGTATGCTTGCCTAAATTCTGGACAGCAGATTTCTGACTCACTCACTTCTGGCTCGGAATGGGAAGTTTAGAGGAACGTCAAGCGTATATTTCCTCGGAGCTGGTACACGTTTCGCGATGAAACACACACACACACACACACACACGCACACACTTGCAACACGATTACTCAATGCTAACAGAATCACATGCTGTTTGCACGTTGGCCTCTTAATGAATGCAAACACATTCATTTATACTGTACAACCCGCATGCATGCAGTAATGACTTTAATTACCACCTAAGGCAACAGGTGTCAAACTCAAGGCCCGGGGGGCCAGATCTGGCCTGCCGCCTCATTTTATGTGGCTCGCAAATACAAATCATGTGCACCAACTTCCATGATTCTTGCTCAAATCTGTACCAAAATTTTACATTTTCATATGTAATAAATAGTTGCGTTGAGATATTTTTTTTTTGTTACCAAAGCTCTTTTTACAAACTATTTCCCTTGAATTCTGATTTCAAAACTAGTTCTCCATCAATTTGCTGTGCATATGTAATATGATGAGACAATTAAACAATTACATGGTTTCACAGTCATAATGGCCCTCTGAGGGAAACCTGAACTAGAATGTGGCCCATGACAAAAATTAATTTTATGCCTTGACGTAAGGATTTATCAATGGTTTATCAACAACAACAGCTTGCCAAAGCTTAAAACAGTCCAGAGAACTGTCTGTCGCCACAACATTTGCTCAGGTTCCCATAGAAACATACACCTATTGGTATTTGAAGGATCATGGGGGAAATCTTGAAATGGTGAAAGAGTGAAACAGCATAAGAATGGCCATACATACTGCACCTAAGGAATATACTGTAAAGTCATACCGAAGTTAGAGGGTGCCTTGATACAGGCATGAGATATGGAAATGTAAAAACAAGTGCCTACAAAAATACTTTGGCTTTTCTCTGAAACATTTTTTTTAAGAATTACTCATCCTTTTATGAATTTAATCCATTTTTAAAAGTTTTATAATACTATAACTAAAGTGATGCATGCAGTTTGGTCAAAATTTACCAAAAATAAACAATTTGTAAGGTAGTGTTGACCTTGGCTATCTGCCACAGTTTCATTAAATGTCATCAAACATTTCATTTCCTCTCTATTGCAAATTAAATCACCTCAGACAGCTAGTTGCACCACTGGAGGTCAAGAATGAAATTTTCTGATTCACCCTCAGTCAGCAGAAATGATAAGTGCAGTGTCAACATCTATAAAACAGGCGGATAAAGTCTGGCCACCACGTGAGAAAGTGACGACGTTAAAAGCGTTGGCGGTGAACTTTGAACACAACACACTTACTGATTCCGGAGTTGTGGATGGCTTTGATCATCTTCTTCATCTTTTGGAGAGTCAGGTGATCCATCTCCAGTGACTGTAAGACCAACACAACAATGGGACATTAGAATTCCATCCTTGAGGTGACCCATTTAGGAAGTACAGATTGAAATGACTTTGCAGCCACAACATCCATCCATCCATTTTCTGAGCCGCCTATCCTCACTTCAATTAACCTAGCATGCATGTTTTGGGGATGTGGGAGGAAACCGGAGTGCCCGGAGAAAACCCATGCAGGCACGGGGAGAACCTGCAAACTCCACACAGGCGGGGCCGGGGATTGAACCCCGGTCCTCAGAACTGTGAGACAGATGCTCTAACCAGTCGCTCACCGTGCCAGCCACAACATCAGGTTCACAAAATAATACAATCATTTGTACAGATAATACAGTCGTTTTTCAAAGTGGTTAAATAATGTATGCAACAGAAGCCTGCAGATGGCTGGAGATGTGATTTATTGTTCTCAAATTTGTAGTGGAACTGTGTGACGCTTCAGCCCATGTCACGGTTGCATTTTCCAGCTAATAAACCACATCTATAGTCATCTGCAGGCTTCAAGTTTAAATTATTTTCACTTGACATTGAATTGTTATTTCCTTGCAAAATACGGTTTAATATTATTCCAACAATCGGTTTGATCAAATAAAGCCCCCCCCATCTGCAGTTGAGTAAATTAATACAGCTGGCAACTATTTGAAAGCCAGTATATATATATATATATATATATATATATATATATAAATATATATATATCTATCCATCCATCCATTTTCCGAGCCGCTTCTCCTCACTAGGGTCGCGGGCGTGCTGGAGCCTATCCCAGCTATCATCGGAAGGAGGCGGGGTACACCCTGAACTGGTTGCCAGCCAATCGCAGGGCACATACAAACAAACAACCATTTGCACTCACATTCACACCTACAGGCAATTTAGAGTCTCCAATTCAAGCATGTTTTTTGGGATGTGGGAGGAAACCGGAGTGCCCGGAGAAAACCCACGCAGACACGGGGAGAACATGGAAACTCCACAAAGGCGGGGCCGGGGTTTGACGCTCTAACCAGTCGGCCACCGTGCCTCTATATATGTGTGTATATGTGTGTGTGTGTGTGTGTGTATATATATATATATATATATATATATATATGTATGTATGTATATATATGTATATGTATATATATATATGTATATGTATATATATATATATATATGTGTATACTTGCAGTCAGTAATGAAAAGGATTCCCAAAGTGTGACTTAAGAAGATAAGAAGACAACCCGTTAGCAAACATGTCAGTCATCTACCTTCATGCATGACTAGAAATAATTCCAGCGTACATACTGTCACCTGTCTGGCTCGCCTAAAGTTTCTTTTACATGGATGCTAACATTTATATTGTAACTCCTTTAGAAATTACAATTCAAAACACACCCAAGAGTCAGCTAAGGTTACCTTAGAGTGTATATCCCAAAGTATCAGCTTGCATGTTTGTCATGTTCTGAGAGGCCCTCTATGGAAACTTGACACTCAAAATGCAAACAAGCCATTCATCCATTTTGTGACGTTTATCCAGAGTCCAACCTCGGTGGTCCCTCCAGCTCCTCCAGGGGGAGACACGCAGGGGTCCCGCCCCTTTCATACTACCTGTGCAAACCAGCATTTTTATAGCTTTTCCCATACGTCACATTTCTTTGGAAACAACACCGGATTGAGCATTTTTTTTTCTGGGGGTAGTATCAAAGCCAGGATGTTACTTGTGTGTAAGGGAAATTTGCAGTGCCGGGCCAGGAATGTGAAGTTTAATAACTGACACACCCACCCTTGCTGTGTTCAGTGTAAAATGCCCAAATTTTGCGGTACAATGAGTTTATCGCAGGGGATACATTCCACATCCACTGGAATAGGTGAAACTCTGCAATACGATTCTTTTTTTAACAAATTTACCACTTCAAGACACTTTCAATACATTTCCACTTGTTAAAACACATGGTAAATTAATTTCAACAAAATTTACAAGCATTACAAGTATAGAAAAAAACGTACTTATTGTAGTGTCTCTGTTACATATGTGCCTTGAGGAGGCGGGGCCTGGTGGGCTGGCGTGGGACTTCGGCGCGTAGGTGTGTGAGTGTCTGCGCGTGAGCTGTGACCGACAGCAGCCCCCGTGTGAGTGCGCCCAGTTTCCTCTTTGTATTTTACTGATGATTTGGCGTTCAATAAACGGCTGAAAAGTGCATCTGCAACTGTGGTTCTCCTTTCCCACATACGAGCACATTATAGTCAGTAAGTATACGCCAAAAACTCACAACAATCAAAAATAAAATATTCACCTTGTCTGGATCATTAAGAGTGGAACTAGACAATTTTGCCAAGGCATTCTGTTATATTGTATATGTAAAAACTGCATTAAGCTTTTTGCTCACTTGACATAGTTTGAGAAGTAAGTCACTTAATTCCCCCACCCCCCCCCACCCCCCACTCTACAATACAATACAGATGATGAGTGCATACTGGGTATGCTGTATCTTATGTTTAGCGTTAAAGCAAATATTAAGTCCTCACCCCATGAGAATCGATAAAGAATCAGAACGATTAAGTTGTATCAATAATGGTAAACTGGCACCTCGGTGACGTAACAGTAGATTTATTCACCTCTCCGTTTAAGATAGAACTCGAAGCATAGTGACATCAGACAGTTGCTTTCAAAACAAAGGGGTTTGGTCACACCAAATGCCTGATTGTATCTCAGAATCAGGCAAAGTCCAGGATTTACTGCAACACCCCCCCCCCCCCCCCCCCCACCCACCAGGCCACCACTTATATGGCCTGTGTTTAAGGGATTTCGGTTTCTTCTAAACAAAACAACCAAACTTGTTTACCCGACCTCACACAGACTCGCTTTTCCGCTGATCCAGACACGAGGCTCTGCTCCGCCTCTACCTACCACCAGAAACAGCTTTAATGAGGCAGAAATTTCAGACCTAACAGAGACTCTGTGTTGTTAGGTGGTGCCGTTTACACGCCCTCGCTCACTTTTGGTCAAGTTCACTCCCACTTCTCTAGTCTCCACACCCGTCAAGCGTGGGTCCACTAATTAAAAGGCTGAATGGATGCTGTGAGATGTGACTCAGTGAATGGGAAAGTGATTAACACTGAGCGTGGAGACGGGACTGGTGGTGGCAAAGGAAAAACACAGAGGTAACAAACCATACAGTGTTTATATGTTTGGTTAAAATATGTGGGGACAAGCATGTGCCATCACTTAGTGCAATTTTTCTGTCCTTGTGGATTAATTCAAGCCTGTCTGGTTATTTCTATGATGCAATGTAAGAAGTAACCTGTGGGAAGAATGATCGCCAGGGAACTGTAATGCGCTCTAGATCGGAAGGCTCACAAAAGTCAAGGAAACGCTACCTTAGTTTTTTTAACTGAGTTCAAATACATACTAAAACTAAATAATTTCTTGTATGTTAATCTTTTTTTATATTTTCTATGGCTTTTTTTTTTTTTTTTACATTTTTGTTTTAAATTGTTACAAATAAAAAGGTGACTGAAAGGGATAAAAGTTAAAGTGCTTGAGCCTGGATTGGAAATTTCAAACTAGTCAATAGAACTGTACCTTCATTTTGAAGTGAACCAAAGCACATACTGAAACTAAATATTTTTTTTGTTTATTTTTATGAAATAAATACTTTATAAAGGGATTAAACTGAAGTGTATTGTGCTTGACCCCGGATCGGCACTAGTCAATCAACAGGAACTTAAAGGGTGCCCGAGTATTTACGCCTATTGAAATAAAAAATATATATATTTGGTTCTTAATAAATAATTAAAATATAACTGAAAAAACATATAAGGGATTAATATCAGCCCACTGACACGTTGATGAAGGGTATTAAAAAGACAATCTGTCTGACAAGGATTTTACACGTCACACCAGATGGCACAATGCAATTTGAGTTTGGCTGGTTATTTTTATGAATAATAAGTGGTGGGGGGAACAATCGGCAGGGAGGTGGACCATGCTTAAGCCTAGATCGGAGCACTCAGACGCGTTCATCTAACTGAAAACAAAATAATGGTAGTTTTTAAAGGGGTAGTTTGCAAGTTAAATAAAAAATTAAATAAAACACTTTTTGTTCAGATTTGCTAAAACTGTAAGTATAACCTGACAGTAGTTTAGTGGCGTTACATTCAAATCTTGCTAGTAGTTTTAATGCCGCAAACTTCCACGTTAATGTTCATTTCATATTTTTGTAATCACGGTATTAAAAGTACAAATGCATACTTAATGAATTGAAAAAAGGATCGTCATTTTAGACATTTGAAGGGGATTCAAAAGATATTTTGGGATAAAACCTGGCAGCACAAGCAGTTGCTGTGTTTCCTTAAAAAGTGACATCGTCAACTACTGGCCTGGCATACATATGACAGCTTTGAGTAGTAAATAACTTATCATTTACTGAAGCTCGTGTAGGGTGATATTAATCTCTTTTACACATCATGTAAAAGCCGGCAGAATTGGTGCGACAAAGTCGACGCAGCAATATTCCGCCTTTGCTGGGTTCTGTGTACAAGACAGACATAATAATTTTGCAGGATCTCTGTATGAAAGAGGCTATAGTCAGGGCCAGTGCACAAGCGGGTTTAATATTTCAACACCAACCGCAACGTGATCTGCACGTCGCGGGCGCGATGACGCCCTTGCGAAAACTTACTATGCAGTATTCTATTTCAACATTACCAAAAGATCTCCTTTCAAGAGCAGATGCTTGAAATGACAGCAGCACTTTGTGTACGTTATATTTATAGGAACAAATAACCTCCGTCATCATGTAGTAAGGAGGTTAGGGTTAGGAAGCAGGCTGCGAAGCGCACATGGGGGAGGGAGAAGCGGGAAGGAGTTGCCTAACCCTGCAAACCACAATTATGTCCACATGCTACCCGCTCACCGTTAATCCACATATCCCGAACTAAATATACACACTATATGGAAGACGGTACCTTTAACATACAGTATGTACGCTTGAGCTGCTATTTTTATGGGCATAAAAAGTGTGCACTGATACTCTTTGCAAAAAATATATTCCCTCATGTGTGCTCCAGTAACATCTGCTGTGATGTTCTTGCTGACACATCAGCACTGCAATGACGTCGAGAAACTTTCGGAGTTGATTCCTTGTTTTTTCACAAGAAAAGGACAGGAAGGACTAACTGGTGTGGATTATTTGCTTTATGGCAAAGTTCACAGCAGCCTTCATGTGTCTCTTCCGTCGCCCGAGTAGCTTCGGAAAAACAGCGTTTAGACTAACATACACAGGGGAAAAAAACAGGCCTTAAAGCTAAAATGCGAGATAAATACTGTATATCCATCTATATTGTATTTCTACGACGGCTTCAGGCAAGAGGCGGGATCTGGAATGATCACCTGTCAATCACTGAAGATCATCAATGAGCCTAACATACTGTACCAGTTTCTTTATAAACAAATGGCAATTTGGATTCAATTATCGCACAGTAACGTGTTTTGTAACATCAAAGACCATTTAGTCATCAATAAACATCTTTTTTTAAAGAATTTACAGACTTCAATGAACCTACCAGGGTTTTGTAAACGAAGGCAATTTAGTGTTCTGTGAATATCACATACGTTTGTGTAAATATTGACTATTTTAACTTCTCAATGGACTTAAAATATGTAATTTGGCAACCACAAAGACAGTTTAGCGTGGCTTTTGTAAATACTAAGACTATTGGAGATTTTGAGTCCTTAATTAACCTAAAATATTTTTTGGGGCACCATCAAAGACAGTGGCACATGTTCAATCAGCCATGAATTTACTTGTCTTCAATTAACCTAACATAATTGTTGATGAATGCTTGATAAATTGATTATGCTAACAAATGTTTTTGTGATCACGTCAATTTTGAGTCGTCAATAAAACTAACGCCAAAGACAGTATCCCTTCTTCAAAGTGGTTGAGTCCTCAAACACACTAAAATCTATCTTTTGGGCATCATTAAAGTGGAGCATTTTCAATCGGACGTGACTTTGTCTTCAATTAACCAAACATTGTTTACAAACATTCAAGACCATTTCTAGTCCTTGACTATAGTAAAATACATCATTTTATAGACAGTTTAGACACTTCAATAAACCTGACATGTATGTTTTTGAAATGCAGGAGGAATCGAGAGTACCCAAGAAAACCCTCGAAGCCACAGGGAGAACATGCCGCCTCCACACAGGGAGGCTGAAGCCTAGACTCAAACCCAGAACCTTGGAACTTTGAAGCAGATGTGCTAACCAATCGTACAGCATGCTGCTGTGAACCTAACATGTTAGTAAAAATGGAAGACTATTGAAAGTCCTCAGTTACTCAAAGATTATTATAAACATCAAAGAAAACGTAGTCTTCAATGAACATTATGTTAGTAAACATTAGAACAGGGGTGTCAAACTTTTTGTCACGGGCCACATTGTAGTTTCGGTTTCCACATAAATGTTTCATTGCCTCATCATAGTACTACATACAGACAACAAATTGATGGAAAACAAGTTTTGAAAGCAGATGTCAAGAATAGTAGTTTGTTCAACTATTGTTACTGTAAAGAGCATTTTGGTTACAAAAAAAAATGCTTAAAATATGTCAATCCAATTGTTTTTTTTACCTAGGACAATTTGAAATTTTGGTACAGATTTGAGCAAGAATCATGGAATTTGACAGACATGGTTTGTTTTGCGGCAGGGTGTTCGACTGGTTAGAGCGTAAGCCTCACAGTTCTGAGGACTGGGGTTCAATCCCCGGCCCCGCCTGTGTGGAGTTTGCATGTTCTCCCCGTGGCTGCGTGGGTTTTCTCCGGGCGCTCTGGTTTCCTCCCACATCCCAAAAACATGCATGAATTGGAGACTCTAAATTGCCCGTAGGTGTGAATGTGAGTGCGAATGGTTGTTTGTTTGTATGTGCCCTGCGACTGGCTGGCAACCAGTTCAGGGTGTACCCCGCCTCCTGCCCAATGATAGCTGGGATAGGCTCCAGCACGCCCGCGACCCTAGTGAGGAGAAGCGGCTCAGAAAATGGATGGATGGATGGATGGTTTGTTTTCGCAGGCCATATAAAATGATGTGGCGGACCGGATCTGGCCCCCGGGCCTTGAGTTTGACCTGTCCATTAGAATCAACTGAATCTTCAATAGAATCCTTCAAAACATGTATCTTTTTGTAAATATTTAAATCAATTTAACATCTTTGATGAACTGTGCAGCCCATTTTATTTCAAATCCTCAAATACATCATTTTGTACACAATATAGTATTTAATGAACTTCAGATTTCGTAAACATCAAAGACAATTGGTTGCCGGTTAACTTCTTGTTTGTATACACTGGTCAAGTCCTCCACGGCTCTAAATATACAATACATTTGGCAAACAATTTAGCCTGCAATGAACCTAACCTAATGTTTTGTCAACATTGGAGGAGCTAATAGAGTCTTTAAAAAAACTAACAAATGTTTTTGTAAACATTTTAATCGGTTTAAGTCGTTCAATGATCCGAACACGGATGTTTGTAAACATTGAAGACCATTTCAAGTAATCAGTTACCCTAAAATACATCTTTTTGTAAACAATTTAAAGTATTTAATGAGCCTAGCATGCAGGTTTTCTACACATCCAATACAATGTAGTTGTCAGTTAATTTCTTGACCATGTCAAGTCCTCAATCACTCTAGATCTTTTTTTATTATTATTTAGACTCTTGAAAGAACCTGAAATGTAGATTTTGTATACAAATACAATTTAATTATCGGTGAAAAAACATTTGAAGTCCTCACTGACTTTAAATATATATCTTTTTGTAAACAATTTCATCTTCAATGAACACAACATGCAGGTTTGTAAACCTCAAAAGCAACGATGTCAGTGAATTTAAGTCCTCAATGCCTGTACAATAAATGTTTTTGTGAATAATTTAGCCTCAAAATCAAAGACAATGTAGTCGTCAATGAACTTAACATTTATGTTTGCAAGAATCGAAACCCATTTCAACTCCTCAATGAATTTGAATATATGTCTTCTTGTAAACAACAGCCTTTAATGAACCTAAGGTGCAGGTTTTGTGAACACTGAAGACAATTTAGTCATCATAGAACCTCACATTCTTGTTGGTGAAAAATTGAAATCCAGTTCAACAACTCAATGACTAGTAAATATATACACTTTTGTAAACAATGTATTTTTGAATCATACATGCTTTTGTAGACCCTTTGTGAGGGTGTTGAAAAATAAAATTGTACCTGCCTTCTCTTGAAAAGTAAATCTACTCTCATATACATTACATTTAAGGGTGTAAGTTTGACACTGGATTTTTACTGTTCCACTTTTTTAACACTGGAAAAGCTACCAAAACAATGACTTTGGAGCCCAATAATGCACCCAATGTGGCACATTATAGCAGTGATTCCCAACCTTTATTGCGCCAAGGCAGATATTTTACATTTGGAAAATCTCACGGCACACCAACAAACAGAAATGTCACTAAAAGTGGATACACAAGTCAATTATACACTTAGTGCCATCTAATAAAAGAGCATGTATTTGTTCTGTCTGTCTATATGTCGCTGGCGTAGATGGGTGAACAAAGAGACATTATTTTTTGTAAATAAATAATATTCTGACCAATTAAGTGAAATTTGATAATTGAGCTCTCACGGCACACTGGTTGGGAATCACTGTATTAGAGCACATTTGGGGGGATAAGCAATAAGTAGGCCAGTCTAAAGGTGAATACTGCACGGAAGTCAAACACAAGGCACGCCGCAGGTAAACGCCTCCTCTCAGGCTCTCCCTGGGCCGAGGTCACTCACCTCCTCCACGGCGGACACGGTGCTCCTGCAGTCGTTCATTTTGGCCTGAAAGGTGGACGTGGCCGGCGACGACAGATCCTCATTGGTCAGAACCACAAAGTCCGAAATGCTGATCCTCTCCGGCATGTTTGCCTCCAAGGTTTTCCCAAAGTAAACTCAGCAAAATATAAAATCACCGCGTTGTGGCAAACGACGCAAAGCTTGGGCGCACGCAGTTAATTCCCACTGGAAGCCAGAGAGTAAAAGTGTCCCCCCCCCCAAAAAAAAAAAAGAAACGAAGTGTCCTCGATTGCGCTGAGAGGGGAGAGTGTGTGACTCTGACGCTATTGTGCGCCACACTGACTGAAAGGACGAGGAAGAGGAGGGAGAACGGGGGAGGGAGCCAACGCAATCGTCACGTGGGAATGTTTTCGTGGCACTCCAAGTTTACGAGTCCATTTCTCACCTCTCATCTACAAAGCAAACGCCATCGAATACTAGCGTGCGTGTGTGGTTTCCATGGTAACGCGGCTGTACGCTCAGCATCAGACAAAATATTAAGTAAACCTAATTTGACGCAAGGTTCCCATAAAAATCTGCCTTTTGTAAATATATGGTAGACAACCTATTTCCAAAATATTGCCGAATAAATCCTTTACGATTAAATAAAGTTGAAATTGATGTCAATACTGATTGAACTCAAGTATTACTCTGCAGTAACAGGGTTGCAAATCAATGCTAATGTTGCGTGCATGCTAGCTGTATTAGCTGCTAATCTGCTATGCTAACTGGTGAAGAACAAACCTAGCTATACAAGCAAAAACAAAAACTAATATAATACTAATATGTGTTTTTCTGATAATATGAGCAACAGCGTTGTGTTGGTTTCAGTGACACACTCCATTACGTCTGAACAAATTTGAAAACTAGAAGCGAGGACAGTATTTTAAAGTTCACATACCCCTGTTCAAATGCTTTTTGTGATATTAAAAAAGTTAAATCACTTCCCAACCACTACACCATTAATGTGACCTATAACCTGTACATCTAAAAAAAAAAAATTATTATAATAATAATAATGTAAGTAATAAGTAAGTCGTCAGTCTGGCGAGCCGTCAATACAACGGCCCTGCCTGATGACGTCATTTGTAGGCGACACAGTAAGTGAACTATGACTGTTAGACCGTCCTTCCGTATCGATTATGTAGCTATGTACTGTATGTAGCTGAAATAATTACATTTAACATTAACGCCGAAAGCTCATGTATAAAATTAAATGACAAAGACGAAAACTAAGGACATTTTCGCTGTAATTATAGTTTGGTTAGTTTTACAAACGTAAAATGTCATTTAAAAAAAACAAAATTCTCGTTTTATGATAACCTTGGTCGACACATTATGCTCACAATGCACAATATTCTAATGTAAACCAAGTTGTTGTTTGCAGTGTCGTAGACCTGAACAGATTGAGACTGAAAGCCAGATTTAATATTTTACTAACCTTGTTGAGGACCCTAAATCACAGACTGCATTCTTCAATAGTGTTTATCTTAGGGACTAACCCTTAAGTGAAATTGTCTCAAACATGTAATTTAGTGTCGCTTTATTTAGTTTATAACGCACCCTAATAATTATGTTTAAGGGTGCTGCTTATGTATTCACCCTAGGTCATTGCTCTTTCATTCAATGGCCTTATGGTGCTGTATAATCTTACCTCCAGCGAGGCGTGAACGCTGGAGAAGACGAACGAGGCCCGCCTCTGTAATCAGTCGCTCGGAAGTAAATTGCATGTTTTGTCCTGGCGCCTCTTCTTCTTGTCTTCTTCTCCTTCTTGACCTCCTCCAGGGATAGTCTGATGCCATGAAAGGAAAAAAAACAACTAAAAGAGCAAAGTAGTGAGAGGTGTGGAGAACATAACACCCGCATGCTGCGCGGTGTTCAAACTCAGGACGTTTGCCCTGGGGGAGACACTGATACTCGACATTACACTCAACATTGTGCAGATGGGTGGCTGTATTGAGGGGGCGGTGTCAAACTTTACAGCTCCACTTTGGGGTTTTTACCATAAAACAACATATATGTCATTTTACCACACAACGACTACCATAAACCTATATATTGTTACTTTAATGACTACCAGAAATGGGCTGTGCAATTTAGAATGGTAGTACGACACAGTCGCGGTTCGGCATTCGTGAATTCACCTATTGTCTGTTACTTTGGCGCCATCTTGAAGAATCTTGGTGCCGAGGAACTACGTTGACGTGAATTGAGGAGCTTCGTTTCGACAAAAATAGTGCAATGCCGCCATCTTCTGGCATCTTGGTGCCGAGGAACTACGTTGAAGTGAGTTGAGGTGCTTCAATAAGACAAAAATAGTGCTTTATCTCCATTTTGTGGCATCGGTGCCAAGAAACCATGTTGAAGTGAGCGGAGGAGTTTCATTTAGTTGCGAGAACCCTTCAACACACACAAGGATTCCTAGCCTCACCCAACAAGAGAAGAAGAAAAAAATGACACTGGTGCTCTGTTCATACATGAATGGACAAGCTCCTTCTTGTACCTCTTTTCCTTCACTTGGCAATGAAGGCCACTGCATGTGCGCCATTGTATTTGTTTACACACCCGCCTAATGTGTGGGCCAACACAAACATGCCTCATGACGCCCATGTGCTTTATTATGACGTGCAAAACACTCACACTCTATTTATCATTAACACTCACTTACTGTACAAGGAAGAGAATCCTTGCGAATTGCAACCAAAAACAGGGATTTTGTACTCTGTATTTCTACTTTTCATTGGTCAGTCTACATGTCAGTCATGACATGCAGTATGGTGATTAGTCAGCCACGTTAGCCATTCATTGGTTTAAAAAATAATAATAATGTCATGGTCATGAGATTCAAGGTCATTGATGCCAAAAGTGTTTGATGGGGTCAAGTTCTTCCACACCAAACTCTTTCCTTTATGGACCTTGCAAGTGTCTTTCCCCAAACTGTTCCCACGGAATCGGAAACATACATTTGTCCAAAATGCCTTGGTAAGATTAAAGGTTCTGATTGGCTTGAGCCCAACCACTGATTGATTAATCAATTCATTACGAGTGTTGTCTGCATACTTTTGTCTGTATAATGTGGGTGCATTATGCGGACAGCATACATCATGCCTGTGCGGGGTTGTCGTCATGCAAGTCGTCTCGCAATGTCCCGAAGAAAGAAAAAAAAAACCTTCAATTTCTTTGCAGCCCCTTGTAAAGAGGCCCTGCTTTTGTGCACCCTTCCAGCTTTCAAAAGCCTGAAAGCTTTTGTGAAACCCAATGAACTGGTCTGCTCTGGCCAAGCATCAGAATACAGGCGAGCTCACGAGTGTCAATATGATTTATTTAAACCAGGTAGAAAAAAATAAAATAAATCTTTCTTCCAAGAGTGACCTGGCCAAGACAGCAGCACAAAATCAAAATGGTAACACTAAACACACGAGACCTAGATAAAATATGATCACACGGACGACAGAAAAACAAGAGCGGGATTACTGGTACATGTTTACACAGTGCAGTCACAAGATCCAATTGAACCTAATTGTATTTTTATGACTCTTATAATCCTTTTCAATCCCCGCAGTGATGAGATGTGTCAATTTCAAGTCCTTCTCCGCATCGTTCTAGGTAGACAGGGTAGAAAATACAAAAGCGTATTTGCCCAGTTCAGTTCTGACTCACTGAACTGGTCCTGAGAACCAAAGCCGTATCGGCTGAGGTTTCTACACGTGTCAACAGTGAACACATATATGTAGGCAGTATTCCAAGAATAGATCACCAGGGTGAATATGCAAAAGAAAGAAGACGGGATTTGAATAAAGGAGTGGAAGGGAGGAAAAGGTCAAACATGTCATGCGTCTCCTTTTCCTGATGAACGTCAAGTTCCCTAGTTAGAGTACCTGCTACTAATTACACAATCAGCATCTCCTTTTCACTTGAAGCGGTGCTTGCCATTTGCGAAAGGCGGGGCTTCTCAAAGTGTTATATGCAAGTAGTATATGAGCTCCCTCTCGTGCTACGCTAAAGAATCACTGAATTCAAGGGTAAGTTTGCTAGCTAGCAATATTTGAATATCGCCTCACTTCCCTGATCCCTCCTTGAGTCTCCCCTCACTAAGGTCGCGAGAGACATTCTCAAATGTGGCCATTCATCATGGCATGCGATTATGAAAGTGCAAAGTCGTGTTAAATGGTCACAGAGAACTAAAGGCCAGCGCTAGCAGAACTAAGCTAGCATTAGCATTAAAAATGAGCCGACGTTAGCCTTGGCTGCTACATTGGTAGCATGATTCATTTGTAATGGAGTGTCACGATCATCTGCCTCGTTTTTGATGAACACTTGAGCCTACCACACTATTGTTTTTTGAAGTTGGCCATCATGGTGGTACTTGGTGCAAACAGTTTGAGAACCACTGGTCTAGGCCAGCAGAGATCTTCCAGAAAGATTAGCGGAGTTCCCAGCAGCCCAGCAGAGATCTTCCAGAAAGATTAGCGGAGTTCCCAGCAGCCCAGAGGACGACCATGCCCCCCCACCCACCCCTTCCTTCTCCTCATTCCCCTCTGTTGACTCAGCTCCGGCAGGTCCTGCTATCAATTTACGAGCGGCGTCAAGGCAGGAGGAGACCCGGGCTTACAGTAATGCGGCACCTCTTTTTTGGCCAACATGCATGACTGAGAATGGGAGGAAATGGGCAAAGTTTGAATCATTTTTATTTAGCGCTCCAAAACAAGAACATGAAGTCTGTAAAAAAAAAACAAAAAAAAAAACGGTCTGTCAAAACCTATGTTGGACTGTTTTCAAAAAGTCTGTGATTCCATGACTCAGCAGACAGCAGAGTTGGGTGGTGCATGGGGACAAGAAGTCAACCCAACAGACCGTTTATAGTTGTCTAACCTGTTTGTGAGCCACAAATGCAGCGTGATGTGTTTCATAACAATCTGTGGACTTATAGGTGGCGACTTTCTACGTCGTTGGTTGTCTGCATGTCAATCATAACGTCATATGAGTGACTGACTGGTCAGTCCTTCTTCACTGGCCAGTCTGTCATTACCTAGTACAGCCATTAGATGGCACCAAAGCAATATTTTTATATTCGACGGTGCTTTGGCCTGAGCGCAACAACAGCAAATTTTGGGAATGCCGAGCTGCGAATATGCAGGATTTACTGTATGGTGGTAATATTAAGACCACTTTCAATTCTACCCCTTCCCCTTCATTTTCCCCCTTCCCCTAAGCCTTCTGTTTGGAGGGCCAAGATGAAGGGGTAAGGCAATGGCCTGAGGAATTGGGCCGACACTTGAATACCACCAGGTCATCACCCATCGCCCCCTGTTGGCTGTGTCCTATTCAGTCTCGACAATTGTTTCCATTTCCAAGATGCCATCTTGTGTCAAATGAATGCTACTATTATAAATTGTTTTTTCTTTAATTTAAATTTGTCTGGCAGTTGCTGCAGTTTCTAAGGGTGACTGGTATTTTGAAATGGTCTATAATAAATGTTTTCTACCACATGGTACGGTGCATGTATTTCTATGTTTCATCTTTTAACTACTCCAGAAACACATTTTAATAAAAGGAACACATTTTGACAAACTGACTTTACGTTTATTGTCACTGACTCAGGGAGAATGTCGAACTCATTCACAAAGAACAATCAATATCGAAACAGTTCAAGTGAGATTCCATGTACATGTGACCTTAAAAACCTCAAATAAGAGCAGTTGTACTCAAGCCTTTTACACCAAGTCCCACCTCAAATAACACTTAGCGCTCCATGTTTGACGTATATCTGACAATTCGCTTGCTCTCGGTGTGCCCCAGAATAAGAAGTCTCGAGCGGCCGCTGCCTTTGAAAAATCAGCAAATGGCCTCTTCGACTAACATATTGGCATTTCTCTACCGAAGAGTCAAGGTTTTGGTCACAAGTTTTCCCAATGGCTTAGAGTGATTTCTGGACAAGTAAATTTGGGCCAATTTGCAACATAAAAAGTGGCATAAAAATCCTTCATCCTCATCCGATTCTTACAAACTAGATCCCATTTCATTCGTGTTGCAAACCTCTATCCAATGACATTTGATGTTTGCAAGTTTTAGTCACATTGCTATTGTCATTTTCAGTGAAACAGGAAGTAGCCTGACAGACAAACAAGCATAAATACTTTTCAAACTTCGTTTTTCCACTTTTTGTGTTTTTGCTTTTTGACCCAATTCCAGCAGTTTAGTCATCATCCATTGACCACAGGTAGCCTGTTAGCTGACAAACACAAATATGGCTTTTAGAGACCCCCCCAGTTTTTTTCCATTTTGGCTTTTAATGCCGGCTGTATCAAAAATGCTATCAACCCACAAATTTAGTCATTACTTGAGAACCAGGAAGTAGTATGCTCACATACGAACAAACACACAAATTGAAATATGCAGGTACAGTACAAGTCTAATAATATCTTGATATTCTTGTCTGCTCATCATTTGCACTTACTAAATACACTCCTAAATCCTTCCTCCGGTGACCCCTGACCTTTTGGGGCACTCTCTGCCTTTTGTCAGCATGTTTCCAAAGCTACAAAGTTGCCGAGAACAACGCACGGCCGATGTGCGGTTCACAGTTCAGCCTCGGTCCTTTTCTCTAAATGTCACTCCTCATTCGATCATGAGTCTTTTCGCACTTACTTAGATCATGTTTGGCAACTTCAACTGCAAGACATAATGGCTTCAATATTTATTTATTTCCACGTTTTTAACAAACACAATATTACAAAAAACATTAAGTGCTGGATGTCATACAAAAAAAAATGCCTGTATGAAAACAAATCAGCAAAAATAGGTATAAATACAAAAATCATCTATATGTACAAATACCAGGAAGATAAAAAATAAATGCTGATTGAAATTACTACAAATTCTCAGAATCTATACATAGTAAAATAAATGGAAATAAAACCACTCAGGCACACACTGTATAAGACCTATTTCCCATGCTGGGGAAAAACAAACAAACAAACAAAAAAAGCAACAACAACAAACAAAAAAAACCAACAAAAATCACACCCAAAAACACACTTTCAAGTTTTGTTAGGACAGGACAGTTAGGTTATCTCTAAAAGTCCAAACAATAGCCATCTATTCAAATATTACATCTACAAATGGTGCAAGAAACCCCCGCCCCCATTTGAGCACAAAGGAGCATAAAATGACATCCTCAGAAACACAGTAGTAATTGTGCATTACTACGTCCACATAAAATTGAGGCTAATTTGGAAAAGCTTCCAAATAATCAAGAATCCTCCTTATTATTGATATTAATTCGACTTAAGCACCCTCCAAAAACTAGTTGAAAATATTGCAAACAAATGACTGAAGATGAGCTTTTTTGTGTGTGTGTTCAGTGCTGTATTATGGCTTGGCATACTTCCTTTCCAGTGATTCAAACCTGTAAAGCTTTACAATGGGCAATTAAAGCTGACGCAAAACAATGCTGCCCCCTGCAGGCCAAAGACTGGCAAGACTTTTGGGGCAAAGCAAAGAGCGAGACGTAATTCCTGAGTTAAATGTGCTATAACAACTGTCTGCTCTGTTTTGTCAATTACGTGTAATGGCTGATTGGGATACTTTGAGGAGATATTTTTATGCCAAAATTAAATAAAATATAAAGCCAATTTACCAGATGTTTAATATATCAATGAATTCAAATGTGAAATAATTGATTAAATTGTGTTTCAAAAAAATAAAATGGGAATATAATCAGAAACATTTATTTCATGCCCTTTTCTATTAATTAGTATTCGTTTGTAATTCTGCAGTGCATTGAAAAATATAATTATATATATATATTTTTAAATAAATACATTTTGAGTCACAATTTCTCTTATTTGGCTTTACATATAATTTGGCACCAAATTATTCAATTATTAATTACTCAATTAAAATGTCAAGTACAATCAGAAATAAGTATAGCTACCTTATTATTATGTATTTTACGAACAATTGAGTTCACTGCCATTCTTCATTTTGTTGTTAAATTTTCATTTTGTTTTTAAAACTTCAGAGGAACTATAATAAAAAGCACCAACAACCCACAAATGCTCATGATATTCAATAACAATATTTGATGGAAATGTACTATGACCACGGATGATTTGAAAAACTGAAACGGTTTCCCAGCCCGGTGTTAGATGTGTACTTAATGTTCTGGCCTGTGCGTGTAATGTACGAGTCATACATTTCTTTTCATAGCAGTTTGCTTGATTTTTAGCAGGACTCCACCACAAACTAATCAACTAATCTCCACAACACATTTTGGGAGGGTGGAACAGGGGTGAAGACAGAATCCCTTGAAATACAGAGCAGGTTTGGATCAGGTTCTCCCCGCCCCCGCTTCAGGGGCATACATGGCTTCATATTGTAATATTTTCAAAATGTTCCGTCACCTCTACAAGAGATCATTGAGGTCGTATGTGTCGAAGAAGTCAGACACGCCCTCGCCGTCCTCCAGGCTCCACAGGTAGTCACTGTGGTCCAGATGGGGGGAGAAACTGACGAAGGGGGCGCCGCTGGGGTCGGCAGGGAAGGACGCGCCGGGTAGTTGGTCCTCGGTCATTTGCAACAAGCTGGGGGGCAAACCCAGCAGACGCGCCACATCCAGCAGAGAGGAGGAAGACGAGGAAGAGGTCGGAGCGGCCGCTGTGGACACGCTCTCTGCATTTGTTTGGGGGGGGGGGGGTGAAAAACATTTCCTAAATATTTCATGGGAAATGTGACAATATAATATAGTGGAAGCTAAAATGTTGCGAGATTGGTTACTCGGATTTATACTCGGATGTCAAGGCACCAGTGTGTATTTATTTGGTATAATGTAGATGGAGAATTATTATTGATGAATCAACTCCACAACCACGCTACGAAACCTTAATTTGAAACCCTAACCGTTGTTTGAAAACCTAAACCAGCTTTGAAACCATAACCCTCGTTTGAAATCCCAATCCAGGCTTCCAACCCTAATTTGAAACGCAAACCTTGGCTTACAATCCTAATTTGAAACCTGAACCCTTGTTTAAAACCATAAACCAGGATAAAGTCCAAGCATACCTTCAACAAGCTCTTCTTTGACGCTGCTGAGGCTTGCTGGTGTTGCAGTGGGCTTTTCTGGTGTGACTGAGCTTTTAACCGGACTGGCGTCTTCGAGTCCCTCCTCTGGACACAGGTACACTTCTACGGGACCATTCTTACTCTTCAGATAGATCTGCAACGAGCCCTGACAATAAGAAAAACACTGCTAGTCATTGATTGATATTGTTTTAAAGATTCATTTTGATGAGATGGAAGAATGTGAATGTTCAGCCTGAGCTAACCTATTGCCGTTGTTTTGTGTTCTTTCGGTAACTGTCTAGAATGCCAAAAGATGTCGCAAAAGCTCGAGGTAATGGGAAAGTAGTAGTAGGTGTCAAGGAAGTACAGTGGAACCTCGATTTTTCTCAGCCCTAGTTTCCATAGATTTGCATGTTGAAGCGATACATCTCAACTGATACGCTAACATCTTTGTATGTCGGGGAGGAGCTAAGTTTAGCCTGGGTGGTTAGTGGAAGTTACGGAGAGTCTTTGACGCATGTGCATCAACACGCGCACTTCCAGTGCATTTTTTCTCTCGAAATCACGTCATCCGTTTTAAAGGTGCCATATTTTACCAGACCAACTTTTTCTAGTATTTAGGATGTGATATTGGCTCTATGGTGCCTCAGTAAAACATGTGAAATATGAATTAAAATCGTCCGTGCATTCCTGAGTTCCAGACGTTTATCTTCTGAGAGGCCTGAAATCAAGTCATTCGAATTGCTCGATCTTATCTACGTGACTCGTGAACATCACTGCCTACCTCTCCATTTCCAAGCCAGCACTGTCAACATAACAAACAGGAGGTAACCAATCAGAGGAAAGGGGGCGGTCTTAGCCAAATATGGACAAAATGGATACAAAACTGGGTCAAACAGCAGTAGCTGTCAGAGGGGCCTTATCTGAACACTCATGACAAAACCATCCATCCATCCATTTTCTTTACCGCTTATCTACACTCGGGTTGCAGGCTGCTGGAGCCTATCCCAGCTATCTTTGGGCGGGAGACGGGGTACACCCTGAACCGGTCGCCAGCCAATCGCAAGGCACATAGGAAAAAAAACAACCATTCGCACTCACATTCACACCTACGGGCAATTTCGTCAGTCAACCTACCATGCATGTTTTGGGATGTGGGAGGAAACCGGAGTGCCCGGACGAAAACCCACGCAGGCACAGGGAGAACATGCAAACTTCACCCAGCCGGGGCCTGGATTCGCACTCCGGTCCCCAGAACTGTGAGGTAACCAGTCGTTCACCGTGTCGGCCAAAACCAAGGTGTTTTTTGACACTTTTAAACTACATCCATGTTAGAGAGACAATCTATTGAGCACAAAATAGCTAAAATATGGGACCTTAGGGGAAATACTGTAAAATGAGTTTAAAATGATATAAACTCGATAAACTACAGACCCAAAAGGAAAGTCACGGTCAGACAGTGAGCGGCAGGCGTTTAGACACAATGGAGTGTCGTGGAAGCTGAATGGGGTGAGAAACAAGAAGAGCGCAAAGTCAAAAGAGTCGAATAAAAGACGCGTCCTCACCCCCTCCGTGTCTGGCACCTCCAGCTTGGTCTCAGAGGGGGCGTTAACAGCGATCACCGTCTGCTCTCGGAGGCTGCCGATGGAGCGGATGTCCTGGTATGTCACATAGCCCAGCGTGAAAGTGATGGGTTAAGGAGGGAACGGTAGCCAAAAAAGAAGATAGTGGATGTAAAACATAACAGCGCCCAGAGATCCGGCCCCCACGCCTTAAGTTTGACATCGGTGATATAAAGGATATCTTTGGCTGTCTTTGTGCTCTGTGAGCTGTTTGAGTTGTGCGCTGATGGAGTGGATGAGCTCGTCCAGCGATCGCTCGGCTCGCTCCAAGTCTCCGAGATCTTTGCGCAACGCTCGGGCCTTCTCTCCTCCGCTGGCGCCGCCCTCGAAAACATCTCCAACCCTGCGAGAACAACACAACCGAGTGTTTGTTTTCTCTTCCAAAGAAAATACGGTTTCTCCTTCAAAATACCGTTGCACCGTGGGAAATTGGGGGGGAAAAAACAAAAAAACATGCTGCATTGGAATCATCAGTCAGAACAAAACACGCTAACTAGAGAATATAATTTCTGTAGAAATTGCTTGTGAATGCTGAGGCGCTGAAATGAAATGCTGTAGGAATTCACTTAATTGTTCAAATTTAGAATGTGAGACGAAAAAATGTGAGAGGAGAAGGTAAAGGTGTAAAATATCTCTTATTTTGAGAATTTTATTGTGAAAATGTGGGAACGCTATAAATCGCTACATATCCTGAACGAGGTGAACAGATTAAAGTTAGAATGTCTTGAATCAGTTGAGAAATGTGGAAGGAGGAGGTCGACATGTAAAATGTCCACATTAATTTGGGAATGTTGGAGTGGAAAAAGTCAAATAGTGGAAATTTCAGTATTTTGAGATATGTGAAAAATAGTTCCCAAGATGTCCTGAACCAAACCATTTCAAATTGAAATGTGAGAAATACAAGCTTGAAGTTTTTAAATGAGTGGCCAGATTGTAACGGGGGGAAAAAAAACAAAAGAAAAATTACGTGCTTTAATTTTGAATGGTTCGGATTGCGGGATCAACAGACTCCTAAACAGCAGGGGGCGGCGACGCCCTGTAATTCTAATGGACTTTCACTATTTCCCAGAGAGAAGAAAAGCTACACATTGTTTTCATACATTCTTTTGGTGGAAAATTTAGAATTTTGGGAAAACTGAGAATTTTGGGAATGTGAAAAATAGCGGCTTGAATGTGCAGAATTTTTTTGAATATTTGGAAGTTTGAATGGTTTGAAATTGGTACATTTGAAAAGAATTAATTTCTTCACCGCATCCTGATATCTCTGTTTTGGTGTTTATGACACTATTTTGAATATTACAGTATATCTGATGTCGCCAGACCAACTTCGATAAATGGACCTTTGATCCATTGAAAAAATTTTGCCGCCATCTAAGATTTGTATTCAGTTACCCCTGGTCTATAGCCACTACGGCCGTGTCAAACTATCAAAATGACAGGGGTTTTCTTCCTTGTACTTACAGCCACTGGATGTTGTTCTTTGACTTTTTCCGGATGAGCTGGACTCCTTCGAGGACATTGGTGATGTCGTAGATCCTCCTCTTTTGGACCTCCAGCACCTCCGTGGCCCAGTTCAGGTCCAGGACGCCATCGGGGGACTCGGCGATGAGGCCCACAAATTTCTTGGTCAGCAGGCCCAGCGAGGTGTCGTACCTCGTCCGCTCACCCGGCGACTTCGGGGCTAAAAGGCATTAAAAAACTCTAGTACCCTACAATAAAAATGTTCCTTTTTTATTTTGTGTTCTTACTTCTTGGACTTGCCGCAATGCTGCCGCCTTTGCCTTTTGGGGTGCGGAACTCAGGGAGGAAAACTGGGTCTTCAAGATCCAACTTCCTTTTAGCCTACAGAAAGAAGAGATGATGCGTTTTAAGTTACACATAAAAATATAAAGGACAAAAGTAGGCCCCTTCAAGTCTGCGGCGTACTGTGTATTAACAGCCTTCCTGCATAACAAAACCCATTGACGTTGAATAAGTGCAAGTTCTGAAGTAAATCATAAAAGTGTGCCACAATGCAAGGCAAAAGAGCCCTGTCATAAATGTGCCAACAGCTCTCAAGTGCAGGAAAAAAGCATTCAATCACACTTTTCCAAGCAATTCAATTCAAGAGGGGCTGCTGGGACAAGGAGGTGGAAGGGGGTGTAATCATCATCTGTCAACCCACTGCCTGCAGAAAGTCAGAAATCCTCAAAAAAACAAACAAAACAAACAAACAAACAGCTGAACAGAACAGCTGTAAAACACTTTATAGATTTTTGATGATAATTTTGTAATAATAAAAAATGTCATAAGATTACCAGGAATAAAAGTTTTTTTTCCCCAAAAATGAAGTTGTACTCATTACAACAAAATAAGTCTTAATGTTGAAGAGAAAAGTCATATTTTTACAAAAAATAAATTAAATTAAGAACATTTTTCAAGAATAAAGTCACATTGTCACAAAAAATTGTACGTTTATAAAAAAAAAAAGGTTGTAAGACTCAGAGAGAAGTTAGATTTTTGCCCCCCAAAAAAAGGCATAACATTACAGGAAAAAAATCTTTCAGAATAAGGTCATTATATGTTGAGAAATTTTGTCAGATAAAATTAGCTTTTTCTTAGAATAAAGTTGCAAGGTTACGAGAATACATTTGCAATGTTACGGGAAAAAACAGTTATGCTTTGAAAGAAAATGTGTGCAGGAATACAAGGCATTCACAAATTGACTACAGGTATGTGCTGCTTTTGGGGGGAACCTATCCTCAATTATTTGCAAAAAAGAAAAAAAAATCTCATTGATTTATTTGTCCTATGGCTAAAGCCCTATCTAACGTCAAAATAGTGCTTTGGTGCCACCTTGTGGCATATTGTTGCCAAGGGAGGGATTATATTAAAGTGAAGGGAGGAGCTTCGTTTAGTCAGGCCATATGCCCTTATCTCATAGGAAAAGTGTTTTTCTGCCACCTGAAAATATATATATATATTAATTATAAATATAATGTATTTATTCATCTATGTCAGCAGCACAATTAAACCGTAACAATTAAATGCTCTTCCATTAGATGGCAGAAGGAAAAATAAATCTGTGCATCCAACGGTTCCTGCGAGGAAAAAGGCAGGCGGACTACACACTGCAAGTCAATTTGTAAATACCTTGAGGCGAGATCATCATTATTCATATTATTTGTGACATTTTTCTTAGATGGTGTGTCGAGATTTCTCTAAATATAAAACGGGTGCCAGCTGGCCCGTTAAAGGTTAGGAAACACTGCCTTAGCTTTCAAACCTGCATGACAGGTTACGAGTTGGCATTAAACGTTGAACTTTGACGCCAGCCTTGAAAGTGTGTTTGGAACATTCTTTGATAGAAGGCCAAAATGACGCTCTGGGGCAACAAACAATTCCACGCAACAGTCAATTTGGGCTTCTTGGACCACACCTCACAGACTGGAGGCGGAGACACCGAAAGACATTTGCTGCCAACGTTTACCATCCTTGTGGCGTTCAATCTTCCTCCTCTGTAAAAACTTGGCAAGTCGACACTCTTCTGCAATGCCCGAGAAGCTACTTGTTGTTGCTAATTATCCTAGACAGCTGGCAATCTCCGGGACGCGAAATGTGTTGAGACGTGTTGGAGAGTGAAAGCCGCTATTGTGCTAGCGCGCTAATGTGCGCCACGTCCACCTGTTAGCCGGCGACATCTGGAGCTGTACGGAATGTATAGTAAGCGTGTGGGCTAATGTAGGAAAAATACTGAACACGCACAAGCACATAAAGGACAAAATGTTTCTTCAAAAGAAAATGCTGACTATTAACATCTCCTTTGATAAAGACCTAATCATAATAGTGCCTTAAAAGACATTTAAGAGCAAAAAAAAAAAAAAGTGTGCAGTATACGCACAGGTGGCTAAAGTATTCACACTATGTACTAACGTACAGACTGAAATGTAAAAGCTTTGCTAATGTTGTGAACAATGTAACAAAAAATGCTAAATTAGCTAACGATAACTAAAAAGATACACCTTACTTGTACGTGTCGTTCTGATTAGATGAAAAGAACACTACTTTGCTTTGACAACACTATTTTTTTTTGCCTAGAAAACGCTATTTAATGAACCCCTGCATATTCACATTTCGGCATTTGCAAATCTGGCAGATTTGTTTTTAAACCTATTCTCTGTTATTTGCTGAAAAACAAACCTATTTGCTGTTTTTGTGGCCAGGTCAAAGCAGTCGTTTTCTGCTGGCATCTTCTCCGTAAATTACTGTACTTACATAGTTTTGCTATTTGCGACAGGCCTATTGTTCGCTATCCCCCACGAATAGCAGGCTTTCCCTATATTTAGCCATGGAAACCAAATATTTTCCCACAAAACCACGAGATTGCAATAAAACCATTATATTTTGCCTTGTAAATTTTATATTTTATACATTACAATTACATTTATTACATAGCCAGCTGCACTCCAGTCACGAAGCCGCGATGGAGGCAGCTGCCTAGCGAGCCGTTCGGCAAGCGCTAAATCTCAAGCCCCGTAACCCCCTCAGCTCCGCGCTTCTCGGCTCCTTTCCGGCCGGCCCCGTTCCTGTCACAAAGCCGGGGCAGGAACGTTGTGTAAAGAGCAATGGTTTAATAAAATATAATTTCAGTTGTCCTGTCACAATTTCAGTTGATTACTTGTGGTATTCTAAAGAAGCAGTTGTGTATTTCTTTTTACTCACATTATTAACACACAGACGTACCATGACATCCAATTTATATATATACACCAGAGTCTATGTTCGTCTTCATCTCTTATTTCTCTTATCTGTATATTCCTTTTACATGTGTTCAAACTAATACACCTGGCGCCTCATGTACAAAAAGTGCGTACGCACAAAAACGTGGCGTACGTTCTTTTTCACGGCAAAGGTCAGATGTATAAAGAGTGACATGATCGTGGAAATGTGCAGTGCCTCACGGCAACTTCATGGCTGGCGTCCGCACGTTTCTACAGGTTTTGGTGCTTAGAGGTGATGCTGGGAAACTGTTATCATAAATCTGCACATAAAGAGACACATGTACAATTAGCGCCGATGATGATTTCAACAATGTCATTGAAGCAAGGACTCAGAATTCATTTGTTAACCAGTGTATTTAATGAACCACTGATATTTGTGAGGACACCTATTAATTGATCAAGGCGATCATTTATGCCGCCTATTGCCCTCACAATTGGTTCGTGACTCCAGCACATGCATTGAGAAAGTTTAAAAAAATAAAAATAAAAAAATAAAAAGTCCTTTGAATGAACTTAATTTGAACATGTACATTGGTTGCAAATGATTAAAATGTGTTAAAAATGCCTTTTTTAAGGAGAAGTGGGGTAAATTATGTAATTTTAACACATTTTAATTATGTGCAACTGATGTACGTTCAAATTAAGTAAATTCAAAGGACTCTTTTTATCAGTCTGCACGGGTGCGTCAGCAGCCGGTTGTTGGAGCGTAATTGCGTTCCGACCCTGGGGATGCCGGAGGAGACGACAGGGACGGTGGACGAATCCCCTGAACATGTAGCGCGTAGTTGCGACTGTACATAAAAATAGTCCTTTGAATTTCCTTAATTTGAACATGTACATCGGTTGCACATGCTTAAAATGTGTTGAAATGACATAATTTACCCCTCTTCTCCTAAAAACAATTTATGATTTTTTTTCAGTGTGCGCGTCTTCTCCTGTGTATTAAAATAATAAATTGAGTCATCAAAAAGGACTCAAAGTTTTTGATAACCTCTTCGATATGCTAATGTGCTTCTATTGGAATTCAAAAGATTGATCAAATACCATGCATACAACATTTACGCATGAATCTTTATCTCACGGCTGAGTGTAGGTTACTGTATGAACACATTTGTTATGAGTTATAAAAATACTTGGTGTTGACCTTGTGGCGTGATCATAGTCAGCCACATGTGCTCCCACCACCCGAGAGTAGTGTCACACATGATCGCAGCGATTCTCTCCTCTCCGTGCCGGTTCTTCCGCCTGTTCTGGCCACACTTTGGCGGTGGGCAGCTGTCCACCTTAATGTCTGACCACTTCTTTTTTAGTTCAGAGTGTGTGCGCTTTTCCGACCCCACAGCATCGAAAGCCGCACACGCGCTGTCCCATTCGCTCCTCTTCCGCGAGTTGTTAACGCCAGAGTACAGCGTGCCAAAGAGGACTTTCTTGCGCACCTCCACTTCACTGAGCAACTTCACATTCAGAAGAATTATTTTTCTTCATTACCTTGCTCATTGTCCTTTTTTCCTGATCATGCCGAGATTGGGATCTCAGGTGCAAGGTTCATTTAAATATGATTAGCATATTTAAATGTGGGCGTGGACGGGGAGGAGTCGGCTACTCCAACATATGCGCTCATTTCCACGTTGATTGGAATGTACGAAGGAAATGTGCTTGGATTCATGCGTACGCACAGATTCATACATTTGGATATTTTTGTGCGTACGACGTTTTCTGGATTTCGGCGTACGCCATGTTTCAGTAGGAAATCCACGCAAGTCTTTGTACACGAGGCCCCAGGTAACTGAAATGCCTTGTGTCGCAGGTTACATGCCATTTTCAAGAGGTTTGCGTTTTTGAACAATATTTAGTTCAAATAAAACATTACAATTGCAACATGTTATGGCATTATCAAGCATCAGTACTCTGTATCGGCCCTAACTCAAATGTAAGTACTTGTAGATGTACTCGGTCTGAAAAAGAAGTCGTATTGGTTCATCCCTAATACGCCAAACACAGCAAAATATATGATATGACAGATAAACTATATCATAAAAAGTGTACTGTTGGTGGTTAAGATGGACAAATCTAAATATGTTGGCTTATATATGATTACCTGATTTTTTTTCTTGAAAACAACAAAAATATTACAAATGTTCTTTTCCCCCAAATCTGGCACCTAAATTATCTTCCGATTCTGGGATTACCCATCCCGTAGTTCAGTTCCCTATGAACTTGTAAGGCAGTTGAGAATGTGATAATGTTACTTGAAACATTGAATGTCCAGTTAAACTCGCCCCAGGGTTTGGTTATTAAGGTTTTGGTTGCTGTTGTACAGGTGGAGAATGGCCGTTTTAGGCTACAGTCCATAGAAGGGGATCCTCTGACAGGGTGGGTGTGTGTGTGTGTGTGTCTGTGTGTGTGTGTGTGTGTGTGTATATATATATATATATATATATATATATATATATATATATATATATATATATATATATATATATATATATATGCACGTTTAGTCCCTTTTAAGACGTTGACAGGCCACGTTCATCAAATTTAACACCTGTCTTTCAGTAAATGTAAATGTAACCAGTAAGAGATGGAACAAAGTTACATCACAATATTTGAATACACTGCAAAAATATTTTTGATAAACTTTATGAAACATTTTACAGCTTTGTCCCTGCAGGTTTAGATACGCCAAATTTAAAACTTTTCCTTCATTAAATGTGACCAACAAGAGTCACAAAATGTTAAGATATTTCAGTGATACTTTTAAAATATGGTATGAAAACGTTTTATACTGTAGGTAGGAGTCCCCAGAATTAAGGAAGAACATTTTAAGACCTCTCCTTCACTAAATATGACCACAAGTCATTTTAGAAAGTATAGATGTACAAAGATGATAAGCCATTACAATAAAGTTGTGGGAAAGAGCAGTGGAGGCTACACCCAGGACAGAAGTGCGTATTTGTGAGCAACAGTATGGTTTCGTGCCTAGGATGCATTATTTGCCTTGAGGGTATTGATGGAGAAGTAAAGAGGTCAGAAGCACATTTTGTCTTTGTGGATCTAAAGAAAGCCTATGACAGGTACCCAAAGAGGTATGCATGACAAATACGAGAAGTATGTGAGAATAATACAGGATCTGTAGGAGAGCTGTACGATCGTAGTGAAGTGTGCTATACGACCACAGTGAAGTGTGTTGTGGGTGGGACAGAGGAATTTCATCTGTAGATGGGAGTGCATCAGGGATCAACTCTGAGTCCCGTCCTGTTTGCAATAGTGATGGACAGGCTGACAGATGACATTTGACTGGAAGCCCCATGGACCATGATGTTGGCAGATGACTATGGGATCTGCAGTGAGAACTCAGAACAGTTCAGAGAGTGTTCAGAAGAGATAGTGAGTATATTAAAAGGATGACATGAATGGAGCTGCCAGGCAAGAGACAGGATATATATTTTTGATATACTGAATGCAAGGTCTCTGCAGGTTTAATGAAGCCACTTCAATTAAATTTAAGACTTCTCCTTCATTTAGACGTTACCTCTATGAGAGGGTGATATGGGCTCATTATATCAAAAATAGTTTAAGATATTTTGAGTCATACAGTATTTTTTTTTTAAATGACAACTAGAAGGGGAAGTTAGCCAATATGTAGTTTGTGTGGTGAGTCACAGTTCCAGTGAGGAAAAGAGCAAACTCTACTCCTTGCCCTTGATCTGCAAGCGTTGCAGTATCAGCACTCATGTCTTGCTGCGACCTCAACCCGCCTGCTCGCGCGATTACACCCAAGCAACATCACGTCACAACCTGAAGTCATCCGTCCGCCTGATTGTCACCGTAGTCGTGGAATCTCTGGCGTTGTGTGAAAAAAAAAAAACATTGCCAGCCCCGGCACCAAGCCTTTCCTGTCAGGCTTGTGTATTACCCCACATTCCATCCGAGCCAAGGGCAAGTTACAGAACGACCGCAAAAGAACTACTCTTTAGTACACAAACCCCCAACTGGCTACCACACCCTTGTAGTCATAGTCTAAGGGCAACAATAGCTGTATTGCCAAAGCCATTGTCAATGTGTTTTCTTTCATAATGAGTTGGGTGGATCTGCCGTTTTTAGCTTGTTTTTCGCTTTGGCAGGGCTTGACTACATGCAAACTCCCCCGAAAAACCTTTTAGATCTATCAGTCCAGGTCTGCTCGAAGGCGTTTTTCAGTGTAAACACATACAGTCGTGACCATTGTCAAAACATGAGGCGACAGCCTGTCTTGGGGGTTGGACAGGGGTCCCACACTGAGGTTCCAAGCGCCGCAATCAAACATGCTTTGACCTCCCGAGACGAAAGCGCTTTGAATTGACAGTTGAATGCGCTGGTTGCTTATGCGTACGACACAAACGGCGCGTAACCTTTCTGTTATGCGGTAAACAGCGACTGTTACGTGTCTGTTCCATTCAATTTAAAGTAGGGAGCACAAAGTGTCAAATGTGAAAGTGAAAAAGAATGTGTCGGAATTTGCATGGAAGACTTTTTTATATATATATATATATCAGAGACATTTGTGACATTTGTGAAATATATATATATATATATATATATATATATACACATTGGCACCACAATCAACAGGACACTGATTGATTGGCTTTTACTCCAGTGAAAGTGATTAAAAGGAGCCTTAGTCACACTTTCTTTCTTAGTTACTTTTCTTTTACAAGCTCATTGACACACTAAACTCTACAACATCCTTTTACTTTCTACAGCTTGACTGA
The DNA here is from genome assembly GCF_024500385.1 of Phyllopteryx taeniolatus. NCBI lineage: Eukaryota > Metazoa > Chordata > Actinopteri > Syngnathiformes > Syngnathidae > Phyllopteryx > Phyllopteryx taeniolatus. The sequence continues at coordinate 5,874,551 of NC_084514.1, read as the reverse complement.
AAAACCCATTTTACTTTCCAACTTGGTGTTCAGTTAAATATGGCTCCTGCAAAGTTCTGAGCACTGTAGTCAAGCCGCCGTGTCACATGAGGACATCAAGCCAAAGAGGAATTGAACAACGGACAATGTTGCAACAATTACAGCAGTGGAAAATGGTGCACTTGTATGTCTCATGTCACATAAAAGAAAATTTGAAACTGAATTTTTTTTCTCTTGCAATTTTTATAATTTGCACAAGATTACACCTTCTAAAAAACTAAACATACTTTTCTCACAATATTAAAACAGTTTTCTTGTATGATTACAACCTAAAAATAATAAAAGGCATCATTTTTCCTCAAAATATTACAAATGTATGGTTGTAAAATAAAAAATTTAAATCCAGCCATCATCTGTTTCCTTTACCACAGAGAACAATATTCTGAGGAGTTGGATAATTTTACGTTAAACAACATCTCTAAAGGATTAATGAATTATCAAATTTCATTTTCGCTTCTAAATATTACTTTTACTCTATCACATCGAGCTACATTCTGCTTGCTACTTTTATTTGTTTTATCAGAGACATTTGTGACTCAGGCGCTGTCACGTGATTGTTTCACCAATCCAACCTAACCACTAGCAAAGTAATCACGGCAGAGAGAAACTTTGTTTTATAAATATTCAGCCATTTTGCACGATATCACGACAATATTGACAACCATCCATGACTGCTTTGTTCACAATAACCGTGATGCCATTTTCATACCATTTCATCTTTTTTTTTTTTTTTTTTTTTTTTTTAAAAACAGGTTTAATAACATTTTGCACTCGCTCTCATCTTAGCAATATGACATTGGACACATACTATAGCATGCTACGTACCGTATATACGCAAAGACACGTGTGGGAGGGAAGCGAATACCACTATCAGTGTGAAAACACTCCAAGTCTATTGCGTCCTTATCAGCAGCACTTCTGATGACAGTACAATAAAGACTATCAGCACGCTACTACAGGGGTGTGCAACTTGCCGCCCATGGACCACAGATAATATTTATAATTTGGTTTACCATGTAATTATAAAAACAATGAAATATGCAGTGATAATCCATAAAAATAAACATTTATTTGCTGGTCGCATCATACGTGGACGACCTAAATGCATCGTCTCTGAGGGCAGGTGGCCCCCTCGCTGTACTAATCCTCTTGGGGCGGCTACTAGGGAGGACAAGCCCGAGGGCGAGGGGTGGGTCAACATGAGATTTGGAGCTAACTACAATGTCACCCCCTTAACCTTTTTAGCTTTGGGCCAATATGACAAACAACAGCTGGTACGGGGGAAATACAGCTCACATTGGAATTTATTTCCCGCTTGAGTTGTGCTTGTCTAAGACTCCAGTTGTCCATTATGACCTTTGGAACCTGCCCCTTCCCTCCTGAGGTGAACAGGTTACACAGGCAGACCTGTCTCCCTGTGAGCTGTTACACGAGTGTCATCACTAAAATAAAAAAAAAAGGATGAAAAGTAAAAACAAATGGAGACTAGTTGATGCCGATGCCAGATATTTCCTCGCTGATATGATACAAAGTCTGGTATTGCCGATACCGATATCAAATACTCAGGATACACTGATACAACTTTTTTTCAGACCGAGTAAGAGTACAAGTACTTACAGTACATTTGAAAAGTCACCGATACCACATAATACATACATACACGTTTAAAATTACAGACGTAATGATAATGCCATTACGTCATGGCATGTTTCAACCAATAATAATACTTTTTAAGAGTAACAACTTGTCATTACAAGGCAACATCAATGATAGAATAAATCCCATAGAGTATTACAAAACAAAACAAAATGTCACTCTAAAGGCGACAGATCAAAGTTTGGGTTCATAATGGAAGCTGTTTTGAGCTCATTACACAGTAAAATACAAAACACAGTCGAAATAGGAACACCTATTTATCAACTATAGGTAGTGGCACCGAGTAGTTAGTTAGTTAGTCAGTAAATATTGATATTTTGTGCTGTATCATGAAGAGAGCAGCATGTAACGGTTAAAAAAGTTCTGATATTGATATGTTATATGACAGTATTGATATATCTTTCCGCTCAATACTAATGGAGACATTTTCTCTTTTTAGAACTTTGCAATAATAGTGCACCACACACAAATAAAAAAATAAATAAATAATTGAATTAAAACTTAAAATATTCATATTATGTCACATATCGGGAAGGCTGGTATCATCACTATTTCTATCTGTATCCATCCAATAATGATGAGACACTGTCTTTTAGTAACTTTTCAAGAATCCAAACATGGAAATCAGTCGTATTTATCAAACGCACACCAATACTAATAACTTTCCTATAAATAATGATGATTTGTTGTCCTGGTATAATGGTCTCTATAGTTCATTATTGATCCACCCAACACCAATAAATAAATAACAATAACTTTTCTGATATTGATATTTGTCCTGTATCTGAAGGCTGTTATCATAGTATCGATCCCCATTTTCTCATATACTATACTGTAATAATTTGGCCAGTATGCAGCCCTCTCAAATATGTTTGTCTCTATTGTGTCTTCGCACGTCAACACCAATTCAAACATGCATACCAGTGCAACATTATTCCACCCACACACAGAGGGTTCGTTGTTCGATTCCTTACCGGCAGCCGTCCGGTGGTCGATCGGATGGGCTTCTGGTCGGGTCCGTGGGGGGTCGAGTAGAGGCTGTGGGATCTTTGTTCCACCACGGCGGTGTTGGGGCAGATCTGGCTGAAGTAGCCCACCGGTACCGTGCTCAGGGGGGGGCTGGACAGGCCGCTGCTGAACAACTCGCCGGCCAGGAGCTTCATCTTGGACTGGCCGCACGGAAGTCCCGACGCCTGAGTGACGCCTTTGGGCAGGCGCATCATTGTACCCGAAGAGGACCCGGATTAAAACAAAAATAAAATTTAAAAAAAAGTCGATTTAGGCTTTATACGAGTTCTATAAGTCTAAATGGTGTCTAAAGTATGCATGCAAGAAACAACAAGACATCGGTTCCGAGTGGTGACGTCACCTAAAACGTGAACGAAGCCTGTTAAAATGTGCACACAAATTCGCCTCACAACAAGCCACAAAAAAAAAAAAAAAAAAAAAAAAAAAGCTGACCAAAGTATGTTCAAAAGTCCAGAAGGTCGCACAGAAAGACCACCGAGGGTTCGCGGAGTTGTGCTTCCGGCCTGCTTTTTTTTTTTTTTTTTTTTTTTTCTTCTCCCCGTCGTGTGTTTGTGAGTGTGTGACCCAGTCCGCGCCAAAGTCAGCAGGCAGGCTGCCTCGCTTCTTCTCCATTCAACGTTTTAGCGCCAAAGTTCGTCGCGCGAAATTTAGATCTCCCGCGGTTGGAGCTCGACGCTGATTGGCCGGCGGCACGCTCGGCTCGCCCTCATTTGCATAATACAGTTGGGGAGACACGAAAGTGGGGCCGGGGAGCAGGGGGAGGGGCTCGGTTGCTCTTAAAGAGACAGTAGCCCCTTTTTCTTTCCTTTGAGGACACATTGTTCTTGTAGTGCTGGAAACGGAACAAAAGTGATAGTTTGAATACTATTAGGAAAAATATGATCAGCATAGATTTACAACCCAAATTCCAATGAAGTTGGGACGTTGTGTTAAACATAAATAAAAACAGAATACAATGATTTGCAAATCATGTTCAACTTATATTTAATTGAATACACTACAAAGACAAGATATTTAATGTTCAAACTGACAAACTTTATTGTTTTTAGCAAATAATCATTAACTTAGAATTTTATGGCTGCAACACGTTGCAAAAAACTGGGACAGGTGGCAAAAAAGACTGAGAAAGTTGAGGAATACTCATCAAACACTTGTTTGGAACATCCCACAGGTGAACAGGCTAATTGCAGGTGGGTGCCATGATTGGGTATAAAAGGAGCTTCCCTGAATTGCTCAGTCATTCACAAGCAAAGATGGGGCGAGGTTCACCTCTTTGTGAACACATGCGTTTAAGGACAATGTTCCTCAACGTACAATTGCAAGGAATTTACTGATTTCATCAATTACGGTCAATAATATCATCAAAACGTTTAGAGAATCTGGAGAAATCACTGCATGTAAGCGGCAAGGCCGAAAACCAACATTGAATGCCCGTGACCTTTGATCCCTCAGGCGGCACTGCATCAAAAACCGACATCAATGTGGAAAGGCTATCACCACATGGGCTCAGGAAGACTTCAGAAAACAAATGTCAGTAAATACAGTTCGGTGCTACATCTGTAAGTGCAACTTGAAACTCTACTATGCAAAGCAAAAGCCATTTATCAACAACACCCAGAAACGCCGCCGGCTTCTCTGGGCCCGAGCTCATCTAAGATGGACTGATGCAAAGTGGAAAAGTGTTTTGTGGTGCGACGAGTCCACATTTCAAATTGTTTTGGGAAATTGTGGACGTCGTGTCCTCTGGCCCAAAGAGGAAAAGAACCATCTGGACTGTTATGGACGCAAAGTTCAAAAGCCAGCATCTGTGATGGCATGGGCCTGTGTTACTGCCAATGGCTTGGGTAACTTACACATCTGTGAAGGCACCATTAACGCTGAAAGGTACAAACAGGTGTTGGAGAAACATATGCTGCCATCCAAGCAACGTCTTTTTCATGGACGCCCCTGCTTATTTCAGCAAGACAATGCCAAACCACATTCTGCACGTGTTACGTGGCTTTGTAGTAAAAGAGTGCGGGTACTAGACTGGCCTGCCTGCAGTTCAGACCTGTCTCCCATTTAAAATGTGTGGCGCATTATGAAGCGTAAAATACGACAACGGAGACCCCGGACTATTGAACAGCTAAAGCTGTACATCAAGCAACAATGGGAAAGAATTCCACCTCCAAAGCTTCAACAATTAGTGTCCTCAGTTCCCAAACGTTTATTGAATGTTGTTAAAAGAAAAGGTGACGTAACACAGTGGTAAACATGACCCTGTCCCAGCTTTTTTGGAAAGTGTTTCAGTCATAAAATTCCAAGTTAATGATTATTTGCTAAAAACAATCAAGTTTGTCAGTTTGAACATTAAATATCTTGTCTTTGTAGTTTATTCAATTAAATATAGGTTGAACATGATTTGCAAATCATTGTATTCTCTTTTTTATTTATGTTTAACACAATGTCCCAACTTCATTGGAATTGGGGTTGTAGTATCCATCCATTGTTTAAAAAAAAGTAACATTTCCAGGCGAGCACGGACGTTATCAATACAATAGTATTCTACCATACAGATATTTTTTTCCATTAGAGTAGGGAAATTGTGCATTATATAACAGAAGTAGGAAATATTACGCAAGTGTTCGTTTACATCCTCAGTCCTCGATGAAGTAATTTTATTCAAATAAAAGAAAAAAAAGTGTGTCGCAGACCCATTTTGGAGGGTGGGGGGCGGAGACAGCTAGTAAATAAATTACATGCATTTGTATTCTGATTTTTTCCCGTAAAGTACAGAGGTGTACCAAGTTCCCACACGGAACATAGTAGGAAAGCAACAAGAAATAGTTCTTCCTTGCGCTCTAGACACTAGTTTACTCTGTAAACAAATACAGTGAAGTTCAGCCTCTGGCTGGCAGACGTCATGGATGCTTTTGGTGGCACGGCAAACTCATTTAAAATGGAATTTTAAAATATAATATACTGTGCATGTGCTTTCAGAGGCTATTTTTAAAGAACAAAAAAAATCTTTATTGCGCTTAACCTCTATAAAAGCGTGTCTCGACTTTGCAAGAATAGGAAAATGTGGGTGCCATGGTAACAACAGTTGAGCATTAACAAATATAATTTTACAACTATTTCTGGGACTTAAAATATATTAGGGGCTGTCAAAGTTAAATCGTTAACTCGTAAATAATCACAAAAAAATATTGCATCATTCATGTATTAACTCAGATTAATCATTAAATTTATTTTGACCAAACATGCTCCTTTCTCTTAACCGCAGATGGATATTTGAAATGCTGAAAATGATGTTGATATTAAATTAAAATAAAATTAAAAATATGTTAGTAAAACTAAAAACATAGTACAAAATATATGTATAATATGTATATCCATCCATCCATCCATTCTATAGAAAATATAAATGGAAACCAAGAGATTTATGGTTTAAAAAAAGAAGTGAAAATGAATTTATTCTAATTATAATTTGTAGGCGTATGAGTCCTTTCACCAATATATAAAAGTAAATGAAACAATTCAAGACTAAAACTAAAAATAGTTTGAAATAAATAAATAAGAAATGATGACGATAAATAACAATATTAAACAAAATTAAAATGCAATTGTATGATGCAAATAATTAATTGCAAACTATACGGTATGTGTAAGAAGTGCACTGTTAATAACAAACCAACCATAGGTTTCAATGACAGTTCTCATCCTATGACAGTTCTAATCCTGCATATTTTATTCAGTATATTAGATGATTTCCAACTAGTCACATGACTATACTGCTGTGCCATGCTAATATTTAATACCTTTTTATGAAATATTCTCCACTGGAGTTGTGTGTAGCCACTAAAATGCAATGCACAATAGCAATAATGACCGAACAAACACAAAGAGAACATGTTCCAAAATGCCGGAAACACTGCATATTGCCTCACAGACTCCATTAGACTTCATATGCGTATGTATGGCTCGGGAAAAAGGGTCAGCATGTACACACAAAGGCTTTTGTGGCCATTGGCAGGAGGATAGTTTGTGTGTGATAATTGGATTCATCCAGTCGCAGCACTCTTGCTTATTGGCTCAGAGGAGATATTGAAAGAAAACAGCCCCCTCCCCCAACACACACACACACACACACACACACTCACACATACACACACACACCAGGCCATATGACTTGACCCCCACTTACCACCGCCATCCATTGGCAACTCCCCTCCAGGGTCTATTGTCACGGTGAGAAGCACATTTCACATGACATCATCATTTCTTTAGGAATCGCTTTAATTATTATTCTTTCGAAAACAAGAATCACCTGTTTGGGAGGCAACAACAATCCCCAAAACTTCCCAATTTTTGCACCTGAGTGTATCTTAATGAGTGTATTTTACGGCTCATCAACACAACCCCCTAAAACTCACTTAGTAGCGCCCCCTGGAAAGTTAAAGAAATATTGCCTCCTACGCCTGTCAACAATCGACAAAAAAAATACAAATAATAATAATAATTGGTGGACATGTCTATCATAACAGGACGCAGGACAAAATCTCAAGTTGACCATTTGGTCTGAATTTGGTCTGATTTGGTCTGAATTCGTCACAGTTCAATGCTTGAACTTTGACAAACTCCTACAGGACATTTGGCTAAATGAGCCCCAATCAGTAGCGGGTGGGGGCGTCTGGCTCTCCTGGGGGTGGAGGGGGAGGGTGTGCGTGTGGGGCGGTGGGTGTTGTGGGGTGGTTGGCTGGGGGGGTGGCATTGGGTCCCTGCGGCCCCCACTGGGTGGCCGGTTGTCGGGGTGCCTCGGTGGGGTCGGCGGACCGCCCCGGGTCCCTCGGTGTGGGACGTGTCCCGTCCGCCGGGCCGCTCTTGGGTGGACCCCTGGGCCTGATCCCGCCCCTCGATTGATTTTGTGGGGTTCTCAGCCGCCACGGTGTGGCCACAGCAATTACAGGACACTTCTGACAATCTTTGTGCATGTAAAACGGTATCAATTTACTTGCATGTATCCGCAGGTACACACCCCTAGGACTCTTTCACTGGGTGTGGGGTCACGCACTTACTGCAACAAATAACTAATGAATATGCAAATCGCTTCTCCTGTCCTTGTCCTGTTCTGTCTTGTCCTGTCCTTCCCTCACAGGGTGGAGCACTACAGCCCCATGCAACACTCATATTTAATGTTTCACTGTTGTAGATAATGTAATGATTTACTTCTCTCATCCTATTTACACTTAGTGCTTTGTCTTTTGTCTTTGTTTCTCTCTCCCTTCTAGAAACTTTGTTCTCTTCGACTGATCAAGTCTGATTCTCAATAAACCTCAATTATAATACCACAGTGGAAACTTAAAAACTCCACTGTGACACCGTAAAACTGTTCCGGCATAAAAGGGATACAGATTTTCTATTCTGCTTGACCTAACAGCCGAACAGGACAAAAAAATAAAAAGAAAAATTTTAAAAAAGTAGCGGGTACAATATTTGAGACAGATGGGTGACACTAAATAGCTCTTAGCTCTCCAAGTACCACCAAAATGACCAATGTTGAAAAACAGTAGCATAGCAGGACAAAGTGTTCATCAAAAGCAAGGTAGCAGCTCATTCTTACTTTTTTTTAATGGTGGTATAGTTTACCAAACCAACTTTTTCTAGTATACATCCATCCATTTTCTGAGCCGCTTCTCCTCACTAGGGTCGCGGGCGTGCTGGAGCCTATCCCAGCTGTCATCGGGCAGGAGGCGGGGTACACCCTGAACTGGTTGCCAGCCAATCGCAGGGCACAGAGAAACAAACAACCATTCGCACTCACAGTCATGCCTACGGGCAATTTAGAGTCTCCAATGAATGCATGTTTTTGGGATGTGGGAGGAAACCGGAGTGCCCGGAGAAAACCCACGCAGGCACGGGGAGAACATGCAAACTCCACACAGGCGGGGACGGGGATTGAACCCCGCACCTCAGAACTGTGAGGCTGACGCTCTAACCAGTCGGCCACCGTGCCGCCACTTTTTCTAGTATTTGGGATGTAATATTGTCTCTATGGTGCCTCAGTAAACGTGAAATATGAATTAAAATCGTCCACGCATTCCTTAGTTCTGGTCGTTTTTCTGCCGAAATCAGGCCTGAAATCAGGTCATTCCAATTTCTCGAGCTTATCTACGGCACTAGCGAAGATTTCCGCCTACCTCTCCGCTCCCGAGCCAGCGCTGTCAACATAACAAATACGTGTGCTCTCACAAGTGGGTCTTCCACATGGAGGCAACCAATCACAGGAAAGGGGGTGGTCTTAGCCAAATATAAACAAAGCGGATACAACACTGGGTCAAACAGAAGCAAAAAAAAAAAATATATATATATATCGAAAATGTTTCTAAATGAATTAATCACCCCTATACATGGTAAACATTAATGCTAGAAAATAAAATACGTACGAATGATGGAATGGCTAGCAGCAGCACAGTGTACCAGTGGTTAGCACGTTAGCCTCACAGTCCTGAGGTTTGGGGTTTGCATCGCGACTCTTGTGCTGTGAGTGAGTTTGCAAGTTCTCAAGTGTGAAAATTGTTCGTACACCTCTTGGTTTATTAATTACATCATCATTTTTTACTAATGCCGATTGGGTTTATGTGCCATTTATTCTTCCTTTTAATCCCAAAAGTTTGATGTTTTTGGTGAGTGAAATTCTGTGTGACAAGACGGAGTGGTAGTCTCTTCCTCCAACACTGCCATCTTGTGGTATAATTTGGCATACTGTGTTTGATACTATATCTTTTTATACTCTTACTTTGGTATTATAATTGGGGTTAACTAAAATGACTGATGCCTTCGTGCAAATACTGCACAGTAGATACAGTATGTATGTAGTACGACACATATAGAGTGGAGCACACTAATTGGTCGCACTGTCAGTGCTGTGGTATAAAGAATGGAGTAAATAGCTGCTTTGTACCACTAGATGGCGGTATTACCCAACTATTCTGCCAAGACAGGGACTCATTTTGTTTAGCATTTCCAACGCTTTTTTGACCGGGGAGATAGGAATTTATAATAAATCACAATTTTACATTTTGAATTTATTCAGTCTTTAAAACAGGAGGCAAGTTGGGCAGTGAGTAATTCCACCTTATGCCGCCAGGGGGGGGTAAGCCTACAATGCAATAAAAACGTTACAAGTGTTTTTATCTCCTAAGTAGTTTGTCAAATGCATACTTCAGAACATTCTAGTCAGATGAGTGATTTTTGGTGACGTAATGAATCCTACCAGCAGTGCCCACATTATTGTGCACATTGCAGCGGGGACCGTAAGCTTTTGCTTTCACATGGGTTATCATTTTCACTTTTTTTTTTTATTAGGAAAGCTAGATTCATTGGGACTCCAATACAACAGTGCATTCTACATTTTTTTTCTTGTCTTGCTCATTTATGTAAATATACTGCTGTGAATATTAAAAGTGTAATAAACCCAACCAATTAAACTACAAGATTCAATAAAATTGATGCTGCTCCAACCTTTATGCCAAATATGCTGTAATAGATTAGTCAACGCATAAAACAATCAATTTCAGTCAAAAATGAGAGCACACATAGGAAAATATTAATAAATGCACAGGAAACCCACAGCTGCAACCCCCCTCGATTGATTTTCCACCCATACACATCCTGTGGTGTTCACAATGTTCTATAACTGCACACCACATGCATCAAACCATCCTGTTTAGTTTGTTTGAAATTGTGTTTATTTCATGACATAACAGAATTTACACACAAGCTTTACAATAACGAGTTTATGAAACTCAGTGGAATCTCGTCCGTGGAAATAACAACAATCCCCACAGACATCTTAGAAGTAACTCTATTATAGAGTTTCTGGATTGTGATAATCATAAAAACAAAAGAAAAAAAATTACTCACATACACGCCTAACAGATATGTACACTGGTTGCATGTTGATTAGAAAACAGACAGGGGTGAAGAGGGTGGAGATGGCTGGAATGCAAATATTTGAAGGTGCAGTGTAGGAATGGGTCCAAAATGGAGGCCTGATGAAGCTTTGGTGTGTTGATGTGTCCATCCCGGACGGAACGAGCAGAAAAACAGTCAGCGCTTTCCATCTCGTCTGCATACCTATCCCACCCTCTGTTGCACCCCCCCCCCCCCCCCCCCCCCAACCCCCAACCCACTCTTGTGCTCTTCTGGCCTGCAGTGAAGTGGAGACATGAGTTTCCCTGCACCTGCATGGAGAGAAGGAAAGAAAAAGTCAAGATTCCTCCAGCTCCTCCGCCTCCCTCCCTCCCTCCCTCCCTCCCTCCCTCCCTCCCTCCCTCAGCCGCAGACAGACTGGCGCCGAGCGTGGAGCGTTCATTAACCCCGGGCAGATAGCGATGAATCCCCCTTACAAAATGGGCCTCGTCTAATTAGCAGCCGCTCTAGATTGTTCACGCAAATCAATGGGCTGCTTTATCTTAAGCTCGTTTTCAAGTGATTTCACACTCACACCCCCCACACCCCAATCAAAAAAACAATCCAGTTACTTAGCTGTGTCACAGCAGGAAAAACAATACTGAATTTACACTCACTAAAAGGACTAAAATACTGGTTTCTCATCATTTTGACAAGTTTCGCTAGCTTTAAGGCAAGGGTGGGAGACATATGGCCTGTGGGCCACAAATGCAGCCCCTCAAAGCATTTTAAGCAGACCACCACGCAAAACCTCCTGCAAAGTGTTAGAAAAGAGGCCAAAAATATTATTCAGAATTGTTAACGCACAGTTAAGTCCAGAAATAGTGTACCCATGTATTGGGGATTAACAACAAACCACTTATTTATTTATTTATTTTTAATAAAGAAAAGAGGTTTTGAGTTTTGGCCATCAAAATTGAAACCCATATTTATTCATAAAGTTAATATGGACTTGATATAATAGAAAAATAAGTTCCCTATCCCTGCTTTTAAGGGACTGTTGCACAATGTCATAGGGAGAGTCTTCCTGATTTCTACATTCAAATCATGTCTCACGAGTTACATTTAAATCATGTCAGAGGAAAAACCCTACAGAGTTATGCAATAAAATAATTCTATAACCAATCAAAATTAAGAAATCAGTCAATAAGGCTTAAAACAAGAGAGGATAAATGTTTTTTTTTATAATTATTTGTATAATTTGTTGCCTACAAAGTAATACAAAAAGAGTTCCTTAGTTGTGTTTAAAAAAAAAATTACAATTTAAAAAAAAAAAAAAAAAAAAAAAAAAAAAAAACATGGCGCATTGGGACATTTTTTTTTTCTGGCAGGCCGCATATTGGCCCACGCGCAACATGTTGCTCACCCCTGATGTCTGCCCAATGACCGACGAGAGATGACATCAGTGAACATATAAAGAGGAAAATCGACAAAATGTTTTAAGTACGACTAAAAAAAAGTGGCAGTAGTGTACCTACCATGGTCACGTGAGATATCCTAATGGCACAAACGCCCTTCATCTTTGGAGAAAGTTCTGGTCAGGTCAGCAGTCTACAAGAAGATCCCGACTTTAAATTAGCATCGTACAGGACAGAACTCTGTGATATTTATGGCAGTTTTTATGTTTGCACCCAGAGGAATCAATATAAACAAACGATTAACCAGTCCAAACCTGCTTACCTTTATCGACAAGAGCCTGGGGGTCTCTTCGGCCTCCAAGGCGATCTGTAGATCGAAGATGTAGTCGATGACGTGTTGCAGGATCTCCACCTGGCTCACAGTCTTGTTGCGGGGGATGCTGGGCACCAGCGCCGCCAAGCGCGAGTAGCAGTCGTTCATGTCGCCCGCCGCCGCCGCCGGCACCTCCACGCACGCGTGGTGGTGGTGCTTCGTCGTCCGGCCGATAGCCACGCTGCGCTCCGAAATGCAGCACGCGGCCTTGTAGCAGCTCCTCCCTGAGCGAACGGGGCTGATGGCTTTCATGGCGGAGTTATTATTATTATTTTTTTGTTTGTTTACGAATAAGGAAAAAAAAAAAAAAGTCTCTTCGGGTCGTTGACTTCGGCCTCGGTGAGTTGGAGCTCGCGTCGCTGTCAAGAGCGGCGCTTCAGTACGTTTATATACAGCACGCGTCGGACCACGCCTACTCACGAGTACCGCTCTCTGATTGGCGCAGGAGAAGAGAGGCGCCGTCTCATTGGCCGATACCGACTAGTGGCCGCGGTGGGAAAAGAATGAGGAAATGGGACCTGTGCTGCCTTCAAGGGATCGTCAAATCAATCATCCTTTCCAGGTAGTGCTCAGAAAAAAAAGAAATAATATTTAATATATAGCTGTCTTTCTTTTCAATTAAAGTTCTTTAACTGAAAGAAATATCGTTTAAAATCGTAACGTAATTTTCTAAGTTTTTTTTGTAAATTTGTTCAAAGTTCTCCAAGGCGTGGTATTAAATTTATGACAAAAATCTAGATTAAAAAAACAAATGTATACTATGGACATTTGTGCGTTGTTTTGTGCCTTAAAAAAAAATCCTAATTTTTAAGAAATTGAATAGTATCCATGCTTCTCTTTAAAATTATTATTTTCTAAGTTTTGGAAGCCATTTTATATAATATTAAAATCAAATATTGAATGAGTGTTACTTGACCGCCCCACTGAGATTAAAGTGAGTAACAAAACGTTGATTTTTAATTGTATTTTCAAATAATTTTATTTGAAATGGTTTTTTTGTTTAAAAGATTTCCTTTCACTGTTATTGCATATACTGCATTACAATATTTAGAATGCTGTTTGTATCATTCATTTGAAACATTTGTTTATTTTAACAATTTCAATTAGTTCCTTTTTTATACTGTAATGTTACGATTTTATCATAAAAATAGTTGTATTATTTTTGTTTGAAATCATTTATATATTTTGTATTAGTTATTTTAAATATCTTAAAATGAATGTATTATGCATATTTGTTATTATTTTTCTTTTTAAAATATTTTATTGTTATCCAACTTTATTTCTCAATGTTTGCAACAGACCGAAACTTCCATTCAGGGTTTCTTGAGTAATAAAGACTGTCAAACGCTGTCTCAACACTGCGTTTCAACACTGGCTACATTTGTTTTGCAATACATTTGGTTACGTGCAAGCTCAGCAAAAAAAAAAACAACAAAAAAAAACATAATATGGACCATGAGAAAGGAATATAGTTCCTTTTTTTTTAATAGTTAAAAATACAAGCACAGTTACAATGAAGGTAAAAGGTCAAGTGGTGTCTTTTATTCTCGTGGGCGACTCTCAATGTGACAGAGCACACGAGCTATATATATTAAAAAAAGAAGAAAAAAGAAAGGACATCGGGACGAAACAACAAGAACAACACTGAAACAATTTGGCTGCCAGGGAAGCACGTCCCGTTCTGCTCGTTATATTTATGCTTTATTTTCCCCTCCTTTCTTTTCTCTCTCTCTCTCTCTCTCACACTCTCTCACACTCACTCACACACACACACACACACAATCCTGTTTTGTAGAGGAATGCAGCGGCCAGCCAGCTGTGTGTCCTATCCCGGCCCAGCTGTGTTGATCTAACGCGCCAGTCCCAGACATGCTGGCGCCAGCCTCCCGACGTCATCCATTCACCCGACGCACCAGCCCCCTCCCTCCCTCCCTCCTCCCCGCCCACCCCCGCTTACTCCCTCTCGTCCATTCTCCCTCCCCTCCCTCACTTGGTGACGCCCAGGGCTCTGATTGGCTGGCTGTCCCTGCCAATCAACGACCGTGCGGTTCAAATCCGCGCAAAAAGAAAAAAAGCCATATAAGAAGCTACATTTGAGATAATGAAGAAAAAAAAAAAAGATAAGGTGGAGTTGTGTGATGATACCAAATATGATTTAAGATACAAATCACTCGGTTTGACCTTGAAGCTGCTTGCTAAGGAGAAGGAGGAAGGGATAAATATTCTCCTTTTCAAACTTTCCCTGAAGGGATGGTGGGAACATGACATACAAGCAGATTAATAAGCTAACTTCAATACTTTTATTTACTTCAAACAGACTTTCTAAGACCAGTTTTGTCATGTAACAGAGTAATACTTTCTTATGTAGAATATCCACACATCTTATTTTGTTTATGTTTCTGACAACTTTCATTTTTACTTTCACTAATGTATACTCTTACACTGATACAGTTCCCCAAACTTTTCATTATAACAAAACACAAGCAGAAGAAATGACTGCTTCACAACGCGAAATAATACTTTAGCCTGTCCAGAGCAAGGCAGGCAATTTTCATTTCTATTAATAAAGTCAAGTCAAAACATAACAGTTTTTGTTTTTTTTTAGTTACTATCAACTTGTTCATGTGGCTAAACATGCAGATATTTAACAACACCACTGAACATAACATTGAAGAAAAAAAACAATCAAAACTCCAACCACTTATTCAGTATAACAATATTATTTTTGTATTCTTATGTACAGCCAGGGGCGTTTCTAGACACCCTGGGGAGCCAGGCAAGAAGGACCATGGACAACCCTAACCACCCCGCTTTCCCCCCCCCCCAAAAAAAAAAAAAAAAAATCAAGAAAATCCAGGACAACTGGATAAGATATGATATCCTTTATGAAATAACTGACGTATAGCATGAATACCACATATCTACAAACAAATCTGGTAGGGGCTATGAGGGGATTCCCACCACGTTGTTGTTGCAGTGTCTAAAGCAGTGCCTTTGTGTTGTCAGCGAAGCTAATGCCAGCTGTCTATCCGGGTCCCCTTCATCTTGGGGCCCTATAGGCAATTGCCTGGGTTGCCCGCCCCGTCGCGGCGTCCCAGCACAGCAAATGTCAAATTCTTTCAGACTTTTACTAAGTAATAATCTGTTAAAATGCTTCATGTTTTTTTTGTTTTTTTTAAACACAAGTATCACTTTCAGGTACGTTATTACAAGACTGTCTCAGACTGAATTGACGCATGCGCCCAAGCGGGATCAGGTGCTCGGCTTGCAAAGAGCACAGACACAATCGCCTCTCTCTTTCAATGGATGGGAGAATTCCGAGCCTGGCGTCAGTGAGTCTGCCTCCCCCCTCCTCCTCCTCCTCTTCTCTCCCACTCCCTCCCTCCCTCCCACCCTCCCTCCCTCCCTCCCTCCCTCCCTCCCTCCTCCATGCAGCTGGACTCAGACAATCAAGCCATCAACAATCGCCACGCATAATGATTACCACCCTCCTCCTCGTCTTTTTTGCTCAATTAAATTACAATCCGAGTGTGTGGTTAACAGGCGAAACGTAAAAAAAATATATAAATAAAATGTCACAATGAGCTTGAAGCCATTTGAATGGACTCCTGACATGAAACTACAGTAAAAGGTCATCTTAGTTACCAACAAAGTTGTGGCGTCTGCAAGGACTCTGGTGATATGCGGTGATGTCATCGACGGGTGTCATCCGGGGAGGTCACATGGCTTTTTCACTAAAAGGTCACGTCGAATCGACACGTCGAAGCCAAAACAGAAGATCCAAAACTTATCTTTTACACGGAAAGCAGCACAGATTTCACAAGGCCATATGGCATTTTGCGTAAAATCAGATAATCTGATGACGGCATGCAATAAGATATTATTTTGATGTCTTTTACAAAAATACCGATCACGATGTGGTGATTGCGTGATAAGGGACGTAGTGGGTAAAAAAACGTAGGCTACACCGTCATATCGATGGAATTACATCTTAGGCTTTGCAAAGTCGCTGCTTGTGAAAAGTTTTTCTGTCCCCGACTGCAGTTCAGCGGCAGTGTCCGAAGCTTTAATGGCTGTCAGATTGCTTCAACCCGTGGTATAATTTACACTACGCCATGGCAATTTTCTCGAAACAGGATTTGTTCTTGACATCCCACGCAATTAAACCAAGGCCTGCTAATACCACCACTGATCGAAACACTAAACTCCTAGAGCAGGTGTTCGCGCAAAGCCAAGTGAAGTCTCTGCCGAGGGCTGCACTTGACGGAACTGCAGTTGAGGGCAGAAGCTTTCCAGGCTGCAATTTTGTAATTTAGTGTTCAGGACAAACGTATAGCTTTTTTTTTATAGCGCAAAAATAGCATTTTGGAGCGTATAATTTCTGTCGCGACAGAACTCAATATTAGTAGAGTGTGCTTGGATGGGTTAGCATTGGAATATGGAGCTTATATTGCTAAAACATTTATTGTTATGATTTCCTACTAATCCTGAAACATGCAGAGTGACGATACAAATCCAAGTTTTATGGATCTCGTAAACTCCTAAATCGTGTAATGGGAAAGGCTGCATCACATTTAATAATAATCATGTAAAATGAAAGATTTATTAGCATGTGGTTGTTTTCAAGGTAAACTCCACCTCAGCCATGCATGCCATACGTACAAAGCGCCTGCCTGTCAACAAGGGCGCCACTTCACTGCGTGGGAACCAGGCTGTTGATGTAGTCAGGTGACCCTGCCCGTGTCCTTGGATGGGAATATTTGACACGCGCGAATAAATGGAGGCAAAGCAACATGTATGGCAGGTGGCAAGGATAGGAGGGGGCGGCAAAAAAGCCACGACCATGCGGTGGCCAAAACAAGCAGTTCACGATGTGACTCAGCGATGGAGGCTACCAGCTGCTGGTCACACTTTTTGTTTTGTCGCTTGGCTCGACCCTGAATGGAACGGTCCGTTTAGTCGATAGCCATCCGGTGAGTGTCAACACCTGGCTTTTTGGTTCGCTGTAGTCGCTAAGTTTGTAGCATGACTTCTCAAATTTGGGTATAAAAAGGGCACTTCAGTTTGAAATTCACACATTCCTTTTCCAAAATGGCAAAACCTCGAGAACTTACTAAGGTTGAAAGAGTCCACATTAACCCTTTAACAACCGATATTAAAAAAAATGTTCAATTAGAGTGTTAGCGTTAACAGAGATGACCTCCGCCACGGTATGCTAAGTTTCCAGGGTCCCAAAATGAAGTTGTCATGTAACAAATGTAAACACATGTCCAAAATGTCATCTTAAACCCATTTAAGTTAAAAACGGTCTTGTGTAAAATCCCTTGTTCGCATGGACGGCTAGAACAAAGGCACAGTATATCAACAGAGACGACCTCAGCCAATGTATATTCCGTTTTTCAGCTTACAAAAATGAAGTTGTCATGTACAAACGTAACCAAATATCCAAAATGACATATTTGAACCAAGCTTAGTGTACAGTCTTATGTAAAAGTCCCTGGGATGAGTTAGCATGTTTGCATGGATGACCACAGTGAAGCTATATCAACAGAGACGACCTCCGCCAAGGTTTTCAGGCTACTCTATTTATGTTAGTTGTTTGTGAACCGGTTTTTAAGCCTTCTCAAAGCATTACTCAATGCGAGTTAAATAATCTTTTTTTTACTGTAATAATTAATATTTTCAGTACTATGATCGCATCCAAAATCCATGAGGTAGCTAAATTTTGAATAACCAACTTTTAATTTTGAATGGTGTCTGCATCAGTTGACCGGTATGTGAGAACTAAGGTCAAGCCTGTGACCTTGAACCTCTTACATTGTAATTATAATAATGGGAGTTGCAATATAAATATTAGATGGCATTTAGGTCAATCAATGTCGGGCATTGGGAACTACTTATAATTTAGCCTCACCATATTGCTACCAAAGTAGCCTGTTTTGTTGATTTCATGTTTAACTATTAACGTTTTTTCACACTTGCATGACAGTTAAGAATGCTGTCAAATGTAATTAAAAGGCTGCTTTTGTTGCAAAAACCTACAATCCTGAACACTTCCCTCTTTATTAGAATCCGAGCTGCAGTGATTGCGATCTGGCCATGTGACATTTGATTCATTAGCGGGCTTAAGTTAACACACGTGTTGTTCCCGCAGACAACAGTTGCACAAGATTATTAGCAGACATGAACTAATTAGATCACAGTGTATGTGTGAGTGGATTCCAATACAAACCACACACACACACACACACACACATTCACACATGGTGGATGGGGCTGAGACTGGCCGAGGAGGCCGGCTTGCCTCTGTCACGTCTGAACACGTTCTCTGTACTGTTTATTCGCCCTTCCCAAAACAGCGCAATGGAGAGATTAGGGCCCCGCCGCGCTTCCATGAATGGTCATCCATTCCGTTCGGCGTGAGTTAGCGGTCGATGCTGTTTTCCGTCCGCCCTATGGGCAAGACAGCAGAGATGCCTTCAATGGGAGGAGAATTTACTGTGAGGCGTTTCACATTCACATTCTCTCACTACACTTTTACATGGATAGAATGGTAGATGGATCAATAGGTAGATAGATGATCAGTTAGTTGTGAGCTAGAAACATCCTGTGTGGAAAAGGACGCAGCGATCAGTGGGTAACTGGAGCATTAGGCCCCGCTATTGGCCGGTGTGGCAACTGACAACGTGAGCGGGTACCCTTATTAAATACAGAATGAGCTGGCGATAACCGCTGGTATCCATCCCCACCTGCGAGCGTTCATCGTGCGTGCCGGCCAGTGATTTCAAAAATAGAATAATGATGATAATAATAATGTGTTCAATGAATTGATTTCTACAGTTATTTGGAGGGTTTGATGCCCACTGTTCACGAAATCCATCTGACATCCACCACTGCTTTTGAACCAGCTGCACTGAAAGTTGGATGTGCTATCAGCAGGCGTAAGTTTAGACTGACTTTCCACCACATTGTCACATGCGCCGGGCGCATCTCAAAGGACACACCTTCATTGCCCCAGTGCGTCCAGCTTGTCGCAGGCCGGTTTGCCGAGTTGGCAAACACGCGCATTGCGCTTGCACGAAAATCAACATATTTGGTTTTTGTGCTCCGCCGCAGATCCGCCCTCTACGAAAATAGCGCTCACAGATAGACAGATGCAGTCCACAGAGGTGAGATACAGACAGAAGCTTGAAAGTCTCCTTCGGAAGGCAATGAAACATTGACATATTGAGTGTGTTGAGATGGGGGCCAATTAGAGAGAAAGAGAAAATACTTGGAATAAATGTGAGCGACACTTGAGTGATGCTGGGACGTGGTCACATCGACAAATGCTCCCAACAAATGAGAGGACCGACACGGATGCTGTGATGCTGCAGGGGTTCAGCTGGGCACACTTCACAGAGGCACACTACATCCCTGCTGGGTATGCCTGCACCTGTGTGTGTGTTTCTGGGTCAAGTGGGTCACCGAAAATCTTAGATCACACACAAACACACACATGGATGGGTACGGATGAGTATAAACTTAGTCCTCGTCATCCTTGTGTTGATAATGAATTGAAGCAGTGGGGATTGAACACATCATACCCAGCTGATTCCCCCCCCCCCCCCCCCCCCCCCCCCCTCCACCCCCTCCCCCATACACACACACACTTGCACTTTCCCAATCTGGGTCAGTGGTGCCCCTCTCAGTCACCCATGTTGAAGTCTTCCAGACAGGAGGGACCAGAGTGGGAGAAGAAAGGTCTGGGATCCGGGTGACCTGATTAGAAAACTCAACACACACACACACGCACACGCATGCACACACACTCACACATACACTGCTAAACTGCATGGCTAATCAAACACAACACAGCCTGTGAACTTGCTACTGGATTTATTTGTCTAGTCATATCCCATCACTGCAGTGAGGGCTCCATATCATTTCAACACGCTCTACGATGTGTGTGTGCGCGTGTGTGTATTGTTTTATATTCTGGACATTTCCTGCTCACATTCTCCAGCTGCACTGTCACTTACTGGAAATACGGTCCTTATTACTCAAGAGCGCTAAAAATATAGCTTCCTCCAGAGTAACTCAAAGAGGCCTGAGGAAGTCGTGTCTCGGTGGAAGGCTGTGAGCGCAGACCTCCACCAAGGCCCCAGCGATCTTCATTTGTATCACAGCTTCACGCCTGCTGATACCACATTACAAACATTTTCAGTGTTTTTGGGGGGAGGTTGGAATGGATTAAGAGCTTCTCCAATGATTTCAATGGGGATTTGAGATATGAGTGTTTTTAGTTACGGGCGTAGTATAAATAACATCACATATCTTTGTTTGTTTGTTGCTGTATTCGAACAGTATACATTTAGGAGAGGTTACTCATCTAATCTCTAATCTACAATTTGTGCCACCCCCCCCCACACACACACACACACACAATCCCTCTCGCTGCAGACGCCTGGAGGGCAATAATTAACTCACTTGAGTCCCGCTACGCGTTGACACAGGTGAGCAGCGCTATGGTGGTTAAACAGTCATTACAACGCAACACACACACACACACACACACACAGGCGTGACTGAGCGCCACGGCCCGTCTGTCACATTGAGGCCCGTTCAGTGCCTCCCCTCATTATATTACGGCTGATTGGATAAGGCTGACGATGGCCCCGTCCATACAATGTGATCAATTTAACACGGTCGTCGACTGTGTTTTGTCAGGCTCAATCTCTCGGTGGTGTGTGGCGCGTCCTTCACTGTGAAGCTTATCAGCGGCCTTTCAAGTGCCGCTTTTTATTATCTCCATTACAAGTCCGACCCCGCGGTTCTTTACCCCCCTCAGCAAAGCTTGTTTACTCACATGTTAGCTTATTTTTAAGCATGTGAGATGCACTTTTGTGCCTTTTGAAAGCAACAAGCAGTGCATAAACATGATATAATCATACAGTCTATGCTATACAGCAGGGATTCTCAAACTGTGGTGCGCGCAGCCACTTTGTTCCACAAAATAAAAGCGTGTGAATTTCTGGGCGTGAGCTATGGCCAACATCAGGCCCTGCATGAGTGCGCTCATTGGGTTTATGTGTGTTGGAGCTTACTCCATTTTTTTTTCATTTTGAAGTTAAGTGCAGAAATGATTAAAGAAAAGGGATATCCATCCATTTTCTGAGCCGCTTCTCCTCACTAGGGTCGCGGGCGTGCTGGAGCCTATCCCAGTGAATATTTGTACTGGTATCGCTATGAAAAAAAGTGGTATCGAACATCCCTTTTCATTAACAACCTTTAATGAAATTTTGATCTGACAGATGTTTGGACTGAGACCACTACTCCAGCAGACATTTTTCTAATCTTAGGTGCTTTGTCTTCTTTCACGAAACCTAGATGATACTGACTGGGATCCAACCTATGAAACTAAAGATGATTATAACTCGGTACCTCAATGTCATTATATCAAAATTGTTACATACTTGCAGAAATCTCAGGACAAGCACCATTTCTGTGAAAAATCTATATCCAGAAGATACTATCAGTCCAATATAAATCACAAAGATATAAATCCCAGCCCCGCCTGTGTGGAGTTTGCATGTTCTCCCCGTGCCTGAGTGGGTTTTCTCCGGGCACTCCGGTTTCCTCCCACATCCCAAAAAACATGCGCGGTCGGTTGATTGAAGACTCTAAATTGCCCGTAGGTGTGAATGTGAGCGCGAATGGTTGTTTGTTTCTATGTGCCCTGCGATTGGCTGGCGACCAGTTCAGGGTGTACCCCACCTCCCGCCTGAAGATAGCTGGGATAGGCTACCACACGCCCGCGACCCTTGTGAGGATAAGCGGTACAGAAAATGGATGGATGGATGGATGGATGGCTAGATAAATCCCTCAGATTTTATTGCAGCCATAAAAAGTTAAATCTCTCTCTTACAAAATGACAAAAATGGAGTTAGTCCACTCTAGTTTTCAGTGGCTCAAATCTGCGATGAAGTGCGAAACCAAACCAGACCAAATCAGTGTGTAGGGTCTACAAATTTAGGTAAATGGGACTCGCAGTGTTAGATAGTGACCATAGAAGGAGCTTTTTGGGTTTCCAGATGTACGCCTCTCTTTTTTGCACAACAGCACGGTGATGTTAGGCTAACCTTCCGTTGACTTAAGCGCAGCATCTGGGAAGCGTTAGGCCTCACCTGAACACTTAGCGCTGAAATACGAGCGGCGTTCTTACAGATGCGGCTGCCAGGCTGCGAGTTTGTGTGTGTGTGCGACGGTGCGTGTGTTCGTGTGTGCGATGGTGTGTGTGAGCGCTCGGTGAGGCTTTTTGCGAGACAATCGCTGGATTCGAGATGGGAAGCAAAGGAGCTGGTGCAGGCACAGTAGGGGGTGAGGGCGGCGCATGTGGTCCAGAGTCCACGGCCTTTTGTCAGCAGCGACTGATGAGTTAAGTTTTATTACAATGTTAAAAAAAAAGACAATTAAAATATAGAGCATATTATTACTTAATTATTTTCATAAGGTTACATTTGTATCTTCCAAAATATATTTTTTTCCCAGCAATATGTACTTGGAAAAAGACTTTTTTTTTTCTTCCAAAACTCCCAATATGAGGAATTTATTCTCATGAGATTTTTTTTTCTCACAATCACAAATCTAGACTAAAAATGTTTTGGTTTTTTTGCATTACAAATGTACTCTCATAAAATTACATTCTTGATTTAAAAAATAGAAATCTCTTATTTCATAAATGTATTCTTTTGAGATTACTTGAATCCCACCATACATCTTTTTTTGTTTCCCAATCACAATTAACCAATGTACTTGCTAAAAATGGTTTCTCCTTGTTTTCCGAAAACCTTCAAACAAGACTTAGGCAATTAAAGTATGTACTTTATTAGCCTAGCAAAATGTATTGTTGTATAACTATATTTTCCCACACGAACCGTCTTTTTCGAGTCACCGCTGCCTTTTGTCAGCAGCGATCTGTGATTTGAAAAGCGAGGGAAAAGTCTGACAAGAAGTGTGTACTCCTTTCACAGGTAAAACACATTTGAACATACAAAAATTGCAAGCATTAAAGTGTAGAAAATACTGTACGTAATGTAGTGTCTAGGTGTTGGATGTGTGTCTTTAAGAGGCGGGGCCTGTTTGGGTGTCGTGTGACATTGGCTCGTCTGTGTGTGAGTGTCTTGAGTGTGTGCTGTGGCTGACAGCAGCTCCTGCATCATTGTGGTTACGTGTTTTACTGTTCTATCGGCTATCTTTTCGCCCACGCGAGGGGTGTTACCGTAAGAAATAAACGGTAAAAACCCGTGAAAAGTGATTGCTGTGACCCGTGTCTACACTGCCTTTTGTCAGCAGTGACAGGCGAGTTCAAAAGAGACAAAAAAGACCTATAAGACAATAAGAGCACACTCCCTGCACAGCTGCCATATTTTTATTTTTTTCCAGAGAAGCTATTTCCTGTCAAAAGTCTGACAAGGGAATAATGATGGCTTTGATTGGGCCCCCAGTTAACGGGAGGCACTTCCTGTTGCTTTGTATTGCTTTCATTGTGAGGCGGCGGGGTGGGGTTAGGAGGGGGGGGTTGAGGCAGGGTTTTAGGGAAACAGCTGCTGGAGATGACACAGTCAAGAACATCCCCGTGACCTCCCCTGCCACCACTCATACATACTGTATAGAATAAATACATCGTTGGGCTGAAGTCTGAGATGACATCATTACCCTCAGAAAAACAGCCACCAACTGGAGCCCAGCTACAAAAAGCATCAGATCAGGTACTCGAAAAATCTGATATTAGATTGCAAAAATCAATACAGTTCTTGCTTGTTTGCTTAAATATATTCTGAATGTCTCTTAAAATTGTGATTTCTGCCCCAAAAAAATCGCTTGTCATCGAAAATTACGGATTTATTTTCAGATTATGCCTTAAAATGTTTTTCCTTTACAGTATTGTATTTTTTTTCTCGCAATTCTAGAAAAACTCCTTCGCAAGACAATAATGTCTCTATTCTTCTATTTTTACATTGTAAATTTTTGATAAAACTTAAACCCTAAAACTTGAAAAAATTACAATTTAACATTTTTTTCACAATTAAAATTTTAGTTTTAATGCCAAATTTAAAGATTACAATACAAAATATCCATTTCTTCTCAATTGTTTATTTATTGATTATTTATTATTATTATTATTATTAATTTTGTTCCTGTATACTGTATGTATTACTTACCTTTTTATCCTTCCAAAATAATGTTTTCCCCCACCCAATATTCTGAATTATTCTAGTCTTTTTTTTCCCACTGTCACAAATGTATTCTTGTAAAATTAAGATTCTTGCCCCGAAAACGTCTTACCACAATACAGTGAACCCACGTTTATTGCGGGGACACATTCCAAACCCACCCGCAATAGGTGAAAAACCGTGATAGAGAGACCATATAAATTTTGGGGATATAGTTTTACCCTCGCACACACTTTAAAAACATTAAAACTTTCCGCTAGCTTATATGCGAATCGTCATAGATGGGCTAAGGAAAATTCATTCATTCATCTTCCATTTCGCTTATCCTCACTAGGGTCGCGGGCGCCCTGGAGCCCATCCCAGCTATTTTTTGGGGCACCCTGAACCGGTCGCCAGCCAATCGCAGGGCACACATAAACAAACAACCATTCGCACTCACATTCACACCTACGGGCAATTTAGAGTCTTCAATTAACCTACCCTGCATGTGTTTGGGATGTGGGAGGAAACCGGAGTGCCCGGAGAAAACCCACGCAGGAAACGGGGAGAATTGGCACCGTGCCCCCATTAGCATACATATCGCTGTAATTACAAACCTTCAAACAACTGCTTATTTAACAGAGCAGCATCACATACGCAACATAAACTACTTGTATTTTTAAACATCAAAATATTCACCCTGACCATACAGTACAACATTACTCACGGTCATAGATTCCTTCTCTTCCTCTTGTGTTCACTGAGGTGCTATATTTTACTGTTCCGTTTACCCGGAGAAAACCCTACGCAGGCACGGGGAGAATATGCAAACTCCACACAGGCGAGGCCGTGATTTGAACCCCGGTCCTCAGAATTGTGAGGCGGATGTGCTATCCAGTCGCCCACTGTTCGACCATGATGCAGAACATGCGAGACAAAAAGAAAACTTGTGCATGTGTACCCACTGAAGTATTCTTATTGGATATCAGCTGATGTGTAACATATTACATACACATAACTTCTGTCTCTCACTACGTTATTTATTATTATTTTTGAAACAACTTGTTGTCTTCACAAATCTGCCCTTGTGACTGATTGTTCACCGTTCCTTTGGGGGTGTTACGGGCCCTCGCGTTTCCTTTCAAAGGCCGCATTGATGAGCAGCAGACATTAGAGAGCGTGTCCACGAGTGCGTGTGCCCAGCAGCAGCAGCAGCAGCACGAGTCACGGCGTCAAATGCCACGGCTAATTGAACTCGGGGTCACGAGCGCGCATCGCTGATCGTGCGTACCCCTTAGCATATCTTCGTGCGCTGATAACATCACAACGACAATTACACGCGAGTAGGAAGGAAGATAGCTTATCAGTTTTAGTGGTGTGTACTTGTTACGGGAAAGTTTAGCGCAGTAAAAACACTCACACAATCGCAGTACATTGGTACCCCGACATACGGGTGAGCCAACTTACAAGTTTTTTGAGATACAAGCCGTATGTTGGGCCCTTTTTTGTCTTGAGGTGCGAGCAATTGCACATTGTCTATTAAACCAAATCACATACCATAACAAAAAGCCATAGATGGGCTAACAAAAGTACCATCAGTGTCGTGATTGTTATAACCCTTTAAGAAACGCATATTGAAACGTAAAACAGTGCAGCAACCCATGTAGACAGACAATATCAGAATATACACGGGCATCCCTGTACATTTACCATGAGAGACAAACTCATTAATTATAACAACACCCGGTCCAGAGCTGAACGCTTCAAACATTACACCACACCTCTTCCTCCTAAAAAAAAACCCACTCTTCTTCACGCTCTTCAACAAATTATTCATACTTTATCCATAAACTCTATCCACCACCCTCAGTCCTTTGTTTTTTCTCTTCTTATACAGATTGTTTGTTTTGGAATTAGTGAACTATTCAAAAAAGAGGCTTGAAGTTGTTTAATGCCACTTCCAGTTGACGTTTACTCTCAAACTAAACATAAAACTAGGAGAAGTAAAAATGGTGTATTCAAAACAACCACATACTTAACTTTTAGTCTGCTAGTTTAATGCTAATGCTAACACATAACGGGAAACGCATACATAATCCTGTAAGCAACTGCTATTTGCACACAAATGGTGTAGCAACACATTTAGACATTCGATATAACAATACTCATATTGTCTTTATCCTCTGTGAGGAGTTGAGACATTTGTATTGTACAAATGTCCATGTACAGTATAGCCATCTGTCTACATCTTAGGTGGACAAGGTGGTCGTTGAATTGATGCTAAGTGTGACAAAATAAAAAACTAAATTCAAATTGTATTTAATTTTATCATTATTGTATGGTTTGTAAAGTACCTTACAAAATGCTATTTTTCTCATCTAAAAAAACATTTTTTTTGTGGTGGGCCCACTACGGATTAATGGCATTTCCATTCATTTTGATGGGGAAAGATGACTATCGATAGATTTAGAGAGGGCCAAATAAACAACTTGAAGCAAGCACGTGTTGTGTCTCATTTGGAGGATTTTGCAAATATGAGAGTCTTCTGTTTGTTTCCTCCAAGTGATCTTATATAATACCCACACAGTAACAGTAACACAATAATGTGTTTTAATACGTTTAAGGGGGTTTTAATATGTTTGAATGTGTTTAGACCACATACAAATATTAACAATTTTTTCTATCTATCACAGATTTTCACCTTGGGAGGGTCTGGAAGGAATCCCCCAGCGATAAATGGGGCTTCACTGTAAATATTTTTTGTGACATTTTTGTTTGGTGGTCTGCCATGTGAGTATTGCCAGTACAACTGGCAAAGTGTGAAGTGACTAACCACGACTAGTTTGGCGTGAATGAAAGTGAATGGAATTTTCCCCATGTTTCTAATCTAGTGACTTTTGACCTGGACGACATGTTGATGAAGAGTGAGTACGCAGACTCATTAACTGTCTGCCGGTGTGTGTGTTTGTGTGTGTGTGTGCGTGTGTGTGTGTGATCTCCTTTGGGTTCCTCTTTCCTCTATCGCACTTCTCTGTAGCGTGAACTCTGACCTGGTCGCCTGACCTCCCCAGCTCTGACTCCTCCTTGCTCATCCAGCTGTGGACAAGGCTAAGTGTATGTATGTGTGTGTATTTGTATACATGTGTGTGTGTGTGTGTACATCTGCAATACATCCTGGAGAAACTGCGTGCACTTTGACTGACAAAAGCCGGCAAACACGTTTGTTTGTCGTTTCTTATCTTGGCTCTAATAATAATAATCACTGATCACATGATCACTTGAACACAGTGGAACCTCCACAAAGTCCACCACGATCTGTTTGCGAAATGATTTCTTAACCTTTTGAAGCCAAATTTCACTTCCATCTATAAATATTTTTTTTACATTCAAAATGGTCATACACGAGGAAAAAGAAGTTAACCACTGTAAAAAAACAAAATACTGATAACAAAAGATTATGTAACTTGTAATGGCGTATTTAAAAAAGGGCCGTCTGTGCCGCTGTGGGCGCGAACACGATCCTGTCCAATCAAAGCGCCTCCACTCATTCCCTTTAAATGTGGTGCACTCACAGTCTCGCAGTCTCTGTGCCGAAGAGAACGATGTCCCGTGCATTCTTACTCCTCTCACTAATCTGTGGCAACAGACAACGTGAGTGGGTACACTTATTAAATACAGAATTAGCTGGTTATAACCCCTGGCGATTTAAATATGTCCGTGGACCTCATGTATCTATCCCCACCCGCAACCATTTGTGTGACCCCCCACCACAAATAACTATGTGGGATGATTTATAAAATATAACTATATAAAACTTGCATCCCCACCAAAATAAATACACCTTTTTCCTAAAACCAGTACACATCATAAAAACAAGCCCAAAAGTACACCAACCCACTCCCCAAAATGTCGTTTGCCTTAAAAAAGACATTTTCTCTCAAATATACACCCTTTCCCCACTCAACCAAAACAAAACAACTTTATTTTCTGTCAAGAAATACCTCTTATTTTTTTACCCTAAAAATACATGCCTTGTATTTCATTTTTAAAACTATCCCTTTTTTTTTTTTCTTGCAGCAGAAAGTTGCAACACCAGAAGTAAACATTTATTCTCCAAAGAATAGGACTTTCAAACCCAAAACTCTGGCAATATTACGTTTTGTGAAAAACAAAACAAAACATTTTTTTTTTTTTTTTAATTTGTGATGAGCGTCATCGCTTGACTCTGTTTTCCCCTATAATCAGATTCCTTGCTCCCTCTGCAGGACACCGGACGAGCTACACACACAACAACAGTTGCAAGTCAACTTAGAAACATTGAACACTTGTATTCTGTACCACGTCACTGATCATGACCAAGCACTCAATTTTAATATATGTATAGGTTCTAAGAGAAAATAAGAATCATTTAATCACATTTGTCTTTTGTTTTGCTTGGTAAACAGTGCGGTTTAGCGATAATAATGTGGTCGGAGTGTAATTTCTCCCACATTTCTGGGTGCATCTGAACCCACCGGGTCGCCCACCGCTCTCACAGCACACAGGGCCTCCTTTTGGTTCCCTCCCATCCCTCTCTCTATCTCTCTCTCTCCTCTCTTCCTCTGCTTCCTCTAGCTCGCTCTTCCCCCCTGCTAGGATCCCCACAGCTGCGCCGACCAGGTGCGTTCCGCCCCCCAATGCCCCCCCCCCCCACACACACACACACACTCGCATGCACGTACACACCAACGGCCGCAGCAGGAAATGCCTAATACCAGTTTTAGAATGATGCCACTATGCCAGCTTGTCAGCGAGAAAAGACGACATTGAGACACCGAGTGAGAGTGACATAGAGCTCAGAGAAAAGGGAGATGAATGCATTTGCGCTAAATTATCACCCTCTAAAATGACTCTGAACCCTTACATACTGTTTGGGTCAAATTCGTACCATTTTGACACTTGACAGCAATAAAACTACCCTAAAATGTAATTATTATACCCTGAAATTTGATGACTTTACCTAAAGTGGGCCAAAAGACACAAAAATGTTTCAAAAACAAGCGCTTCTGATTCCTCTTAATTGCCTAAGGTTCCCTTCGGTCTGCTTCTGTTTGCTCGTCAGTTGTTGGCAAACGAGGGATGGGGATTTTTTTTTCATTTTATGAAGGCAGATATTCTGCGATAGCTTCAGCAAAGCTCCTGAAGCCCAAGGTAACGGGTCAACGCAAGGCCACGGGGGCGGGCCCGCTATCAGTGTGCCCGCAAGTGCACGGCAAATGACTGGCACCTCGTAAGTCACACCTTCCGTCTCTGATTGCTTGTTTTACGTCGGGCGCAGTGGTTTCTTGCAAATCATAATACAGGCGCGAGATATGGCCAGAGAGGGCAGCTTTTTTGTTGTTGTTTTTTCCCCCACAGATTATTTTGTTGTATCTTGTACTGCTTTCAGGTCATATCGACACTTTTAAAAAAGAACATGACAAAATGCTCTTTTTTTGGGGGGGAAATTGCAAACTCGGCCTTTAATGGGTGTGTCATCGTCAAATGTTCGGTTTGAGCCACCTCTGTTACAGGGATTGTCATGTCAAAAGGTCTCAATGTGTGCAAGTGCGACATGATGTGTGGGTGGATGCACATGTGTTTTCATCAAGGGGGTGGGTGGGTGGTGGTGGTGGTGGGGGGGGGGGGGGGGGGGGGGGGGGAAGTACCAGTTATTTTGGTCTGTGGCTCACCGCGGGGCCAGCCGTCTTCTCTTAGCACCATGACAGAGTAGGTGCAATAATCTAGTTTAAAGCAGCACTAAGGAAGAATTGATTGGTTTGTTAGCTCAAGAGCTCTCCCTATAGTTGCGAAGCGTTAAGTGTGCATATGGTCAACTAAACATTCCAAAATTTTACAGAGGCAAAATACATATTTTACATTCGAAAATAACTCACGGCACACCACCAGATAAAACTGTCACAAAAAAATGGATCTTCAGGTTGTTAGTAGAAGAGTATTTAATTGTTCTGCCTTTCTCTATACGTTGCTGTCATGGATAGATGAACAAAGCGTCATTCCCAATGTTGTAATTTGTATAAGTGGGTTCACCAGACAGACAAAAATGGCAGCGTTTTTAAAGTTACTAAATGTGCATGAAAATTCACTACAACAAAAATAGGAACAAGGGGGCCCCACCCACCCACCAAAATGCTTGTGCCCCCTGCCCCACTTGAGACACAGAACTCTAAACCCCACCCAAAACATTATCTGCATTTTCCTTCGTCATAGTATCGATTAGTTTGTGTTAAGAAATACTAATTTTGAGTTCTTTATCAATAAGACCTAAAAAATATGAAGAAACAATGGTGTGATTGTTTTTGATTGACGGGAACGTAATCTGCAACAGCCGATCACAACCTTGTTGGGGAAAAAACTAAATTCCGCCGGCATGTACTGCGCAGGCTTACGGAATGTTACGTATTACATCATGTTGGCTCGCAACATCCATCCATCCCTCCATTTTCTGAGCCGTTTATCCTCACAAGGGTCGCGGGAGTGCTGGAGCCTATCCTAGCCATCATCGGGCAGGAGGCGGGGCACACCTTGAACTGGGCACATTGAAACAAACAACCATTCGCACTCACATTCATACCTACGGGCAATTTAGAGTCTTCAATTAATCTACCATGCATGTTTTTGGGATGTGGGAGGAAACCGGAGAAAACCCACGCAGGCACGGGGAGAACATGCAAACTCCACCCTGGCGAGGCCGGGATTTGAACCCCGGTCCTGAAAAGTGTGAGGCAGATGTGCTAACCAGTCATCCACTGTGCCGCCATAAAGGTATGTATAAATGTATGAAGTTCTATGTACAAATCGATGAACTTCCAGGTTGCCGTTCTGTGTAGATGGCGTACAAGTCGTTTGGACCAGCTACAGAACACCTTCGAGCAGCGAGACAGAGAGTGTCAAATGCAGAGGAGACCACAGGAAGTGACGGACGCAGAGGCGGCAGCGGGACAACCGCCTCAATCTGATGTTCGCGTCATAAAAGGTTGTAAAAAGCGGGAATGTGAGTGTCCTTGCTTGTTTTTCGTTTTTTTTCGTGCTTGGTCATTGACTGGCAACCAATCAATTGCTTGTCTATACGTGCCTTGACATCAAGTGGCGACTAGTCTGTAGTTTGTTTATTTGTGTCCTGACACTGAGTGGCGACCATTCTATTGCTTTTCTATATGTGCGCTGATGTTGAGTGGTCACCAGGCCATTGATGACAAACCGGATGGATGTTTGTTGTGTCACTTTAGCTCGCATTATTTGTATGACAAACATTTATCACCTCAAATGCAGTGTCTGTTCTTTCTGCCCGTTCTTGGTTCCTACCATCTAAAAGACTCTTAGGATAATGTGAAGATACGTATTTGGTCTCCCAAGATTCACACGCCTCAGCTGGATCAGGGACGTCCTGACAAGGCTCGTCAGCTGCAGTAGGTGAACCCGCCACTCTAAATGTGTCTTTTGTAAATATTATACACACGTACTGCATGTGCGTATCTTCAATAAGACCTGCAATGCTGAGATTGTTTACCTTCCAGTTGTCGGTATGACAGGAAGATTTTGAAGTCGGACCTCCAACAAGTCCTCAACATTTTCATCACGCTGAAACACAAACGGAAAAGTTTCAAGTGGAAGTTTTTCACTGGCAAAGCAAGCGGGATGAAGGTGATGGTAAAGAGAAGGGAGAAGAGAAAGAAGAGATGAGGAGGAAGCAGACGATGAGGAGGAGCGAGAGGAGGGGAAGGATGAAGAGAAAGGGATGACGGGAAGGAGGAGGAAGAAGACAAAGAGAAAAATGGGGATGATGGGGAGGAGGAAGAGTACGAAGACGGAAAAGGGGAGGAGGAAGAGGATGAGGAAGTGGAAGAGGAGGAAAGATAGTGAGAAAGAAGCAGAAGAGGGTTTGGAAGAGGAGGAAGGGGGAGGATGAGGAAAAAGAGGAAGATGATAATGAGGAGGAGGACAAAGAGGGGTGTCCGTATTGTGCTGAGCCTGTTGCAGTTGTTCCGACATCTCACTGATGGCCTCCGTTTTCTTGGCAGCCGACTCGCGCGGGGCGACACCGCAACGGTCTCAGTAGCTCAACCAATAGCAGCAGGCGCAGCAGACCCCCCCCCCCCCCCCCCAAAAAAAAAACAACCACAGTTTTTGTGATATTTTTTAATTAGAATAAAAGCACTCTATAATGCAGTGGTGCGTTGAGATGCAGGACAGCCGACTGATGAGTTTTTCAAGATATGAGCCGTTGATCGGAGAATTTTTTGCTTTGACTTGTGAGTACAAGTGCTGGCGCTCTGAATCCTGATTCATTATTCGTGTTGACAGTAACAAATGACTTCCGAATCAGAATTGAATCATTACTTCTTGTACTATCAAGAATTAAAGACTTCATAGTCCAACAAAGGAAAAACCCTATTTGATTAGTTGAAAACAAGCTATTGAACTGGAAAGAGAGCACGCTGGCGCATTTTGGCAATCAGTTCTTCTTAGTGTCAAATAGCTTACTCTAACCAGGATCCCTATCCATACCGTGGCCAAAGGTAACACTTTTCTAGCTAACCGGTGGGCTAGGCGGCTAGCTAATTGACCGGCTCGGCAGTGAAATATTTAGTATTTCTTTGAGTAAATGCAGCATGGCAGCAGTTACAGCTCTTGTCAGAATAAAGTAAGTAGTATGTTATTCTTTGATTAGTTGTGATTCGAATCCGAAAATTAACATTCTGCGTTCATTTTTGTCAGGGTTAGGGTTATGCCAATTCGAGTCACCAAAGAACAGCCCCAGATGAAGATAGTGGTGATTCAACTCACTTCACAACAAGTACATTTGAATTAACCAATTTTAGGAAAAAAAAGGGACACACTAATAAAACAACTATGACAAGAAAGACAGGAGTTGGCCGAATGTGATCTGCGGACCATAATTTGCCTACCCCTGCCCTGTAGACCCCTCTTTGTCAGTGTTTAGTAAAACTGGAGGTTAAAAACATCATAAGAGCGAATACTGCAGTTTGTGAAGCAAATGTTCTTGGTCTGTCACAAGATGCCATTTTTGAAGCTACTATTTAAAAACTGCTCAATGGCTTCCTCAACCTGTTGCACAGAATCCGAATACGGTGAATATGCAAGTAGACGTTCACACAAATAGAAACGCGCAACCTGCTGACACCTCAAGGAAGGCCACATTCTCACCTCAAAAATTTCCACCAACTGACTTGACTTTGTCAGGGCCAGAGTTTCCACCGGATGTTTTTTGAGGTGACTTTTGTTTCTAAAAACTCAAATAGGAGCGCCCTTGTTCAGCTCATCACTGTACAGATACAGTTGAACATTAGTAACTGTAAGTCTCAAAAGAAGTTCTTATGCAGATATTAGCTAATGATGTGTTGTAATGAATGTGCAAAGTGTACATTAGGTTCTTCTTTTGTTATTTTTGACTATATCCGTGATCCTCAAAGTGTGCTCCCTCTAGTGGTAAATATATGTTCAAACTGTGCATGTTACAGTGGCTTGCACTAAACCATTAAGTACAGTTCAGTGGTATTTAACCTTTAAGTACAATACGTTTGCATTTCATCTTTTCAAAGTGTTTGTTTTCAAACATTTAGTTAGGTACAACTTTTATTTATGTGCAAATATTTTAACTGAATAATCATTTAAGTGTAGTTTTTTTATTCTCCTATATTTAAGCACTGTCTTAATGTTCAAGTTGTGCATATTTTTCCAGTGGATTACAACAAACACACAGACCAGTTACATGATGATGATTTGATCTTTTGTTGCAGTACAGTAATCCCTCGCTAGATCGCGGTTCATTAATTGCGGATTCTCAGCATTGTAGATTTTTTTTAAAGGTCAGTGTAATGCAGTTACTCACCTGCACATCTCTGATATGGTCAGCTTTGTAGGCTAATTGCTGTAAATGTAGCAGCAATGACCCACAGAAGACCAATTCAAACTTTACTGAGTACCTTACCCATTTTAAACACAAGCCACAGTCAGAATTTTATGAAATAAATTCACTAATACCAACCTTAGCCCGACGGAGAGCAAATACACAGACTCATAACAACAGGAACAGCAACAAATGCAAGTAAAGAGCAATGTTTAGCTTGATTTTCTACAACCATAGTACTGTAGTTTAAAATTCTGAGTACCCATAATCCTTTTTGCTGACTACATTGCTGGGACTATGAGTGTGAGGAACAGTGAAAATAGGTAACCCAGGAAATCGGCTGATCACACCATGTCTGTAAAATAAAACACCTGCACTTCACTCCAAAGTGCAGTTTCACAAATTGAGATTGAAATGCGTATATGAAACTTATATATCTCTATTGTAACATAATAAGTAATTAGTTGTTACATTGCAGATTTCATTTACTGCACGGGTTTTCTGAAACGTTATCCCCACATTAAACAAGCATTTACTGTTAACTCACATTACTTGTTCCATGGTCACCATCACACGTTTTCTCTGCCGTTGGTGGTACTCTTCTGTAGTGGCATCATAAAAAAACAAAATATATTTTTGGAGCTCATCCTTTAGATGCTCACAGAGCTGAAATCTTGCGCAATTTGGATCTTTTGTTCTTATTTGATTATTATTTTTCAAAAAGGTTACATTTCCTGTTATCTGGTTATCATCACACCTTTCTTCAGAAATCATTTGTAAACCAATAGCAAAACACAGTTTTGGCCAAATTACTTTTTTTTTTAAAATGAAGTTTCAGAGGATTTGCCGACATCCCGTATGACAGTTTTGTGTGATCATTAAGGCGTCTTTCTTTTTTAAAGGAAAAAATGTTAGTTGGTTTCCAAAATTGAACACCTTTAGGGGAACTATGATATTTTAGCACAACTAATGATTAATTTTGAAAAATTTCTAAATGCGTCATGATTGTCATCATGAGCCAGTATGAATTCACAGTATACTTTCAGTTTACACACACACACACACACACACACACACGCTCATGCGCACACACGCACACAATGTGCAGCAGGAAGAGTGTGGGTGTTTAGGAGCAGCTGCTTGGAGAGAAACATCTGACTCCGTTTGCTTCTGGTGCAGTCATCATCATCCTCACATTTAATTTCTACATTTTTCCGTCATCTATTTACAACCTCCACCATGATTCAGTCTGTCCTCCCTCACCGGCTGGTAGAGGAACATGCACTGAGTCAGTATCAGGTTCAGATCTGTTGTAGGTAGAAAAGGTGCAGGCCCCGGAGGTAGCTTGTGAAAACTTTATATCTATGCGTGTCCTCTTTGAGTACATGTGTGTCATGAGAGTGGCACCTGAGAAACCCAAACGTTGCACAACAACACTTTCCTGTGTGGTGTTGTAACGGAGGGCTTGCTCGTATGCTGGCAACCGTGGCGAGGCGTGGCTCGCATGTGAGCAGATGCAGATGGACGGAGCAGATAAAGACACGATTGAAAGAAGAAATACATATCATTGTAAAACATGCTGAGAGACGATTCACTGAACCAACTGGAAATGAAATATTCAGGATGTACTAAAATTGAGATATACAGTCTTGTATAAAGTACCTGATAGCGATACTTGAGTAAAAGAACAAATATTTTAACAGAAAATTATTTTACAGTAGTAGAAGTTAGTCACTACTCTTGGCCGGTGTGGCAACAGACAACGTTAGCGGGTACCCTTATTAAACACAGCTGGTGACTTAAATATGGCCGCGGACCTTATGTATCTATATACACATCAATTGTTACTATTATAACAAATTATTTGTGCCTCAAGCGCAATACAATATTTTTTCTGCTAAATCACATACTTGGAAAGCCTTTTGTTACTAGGTAGAATTTGTGTGGCGCAATTGCTTGTGCCCCAAAGCCCAATATAAAAAAATGTCTCCAGCCATGCGCACAATGCTAATAAAATGACGGGATGTAGTGTACCACACAGCAGAAAAATAACATGGAGAGTTTGCAGAAGCGTGTTATATTTTAACGTGTTATGTTGCTAGGTAGATTTCGCCCCTTTGCCTAAAATTTTTTTCCTTGTTTTGAGGGCCGCTGAAACTAAATCTAGCATACTGTATTCTTTTCCTTCATTTGCATGGCTGCATGTTGCTCGGCAAAATTTGTGCCACAAAGCCCAATATATATTTTTTTTCTTGGTCACGTGTTTGGAGGGCGCTTGGTGCTAAGTAGAATTTGTGGGGTGCAATTAGTTGTGCCCCAAAGTCCAATATAACATTTTTCCTGGTAAATCACATGTTTGGATGTCCTTTTGTTGCTAGGTAGAAATCATAGGTTGCAATCATCATGTTGCACATGTGCGTTGCTACTTGTTGCTGGGTAGAATTTACAGGGCATTCTTTTGAGCACCATAACCCAGCCAAAGGAAAACAAAATCCCTGTCAGGTCACGTTTGGATGGCCCATTGTTGCTAGGCAGAATTCACGTACCCCAATATGAAACGTGCAAAGAATAGAAATTCCAGAAAAAGGACAGGGAGAGTCGGCAGCAACACAGTCAGACAAAGTCACAGACGCACAACACAGACACACACTTGGGAAAAAAAACTCCTTCTTGGAGACCAACTTCGACCAAATTGTGATTTTTTTTTTTTTAAATTATCCCAAACACCATCTGCTGGATCCAGTGAAGAGCTAAAAGTGCTAATGACCACTGAAGCCCATATCCTCCATGTCCCGAGCCCCCCTGTTGCTAAGTGGCAATTGTGAAAAAGACTGGCTGCACTTATTTCTGCATTTCCTGAGCGTGCGTGTGTGCATGTCACGCGCTGCCAGTGTCGGCTAGCATGGGCGGACGCACACTGGCTACCAGGTGCACAGTGTGGGAAGTGAGCCAATAAGCCAGCGGCCCAGTGCGCAAGCCAACTGGGCCCCACAGCCACGTGCTGCCCTCCTCCACCGCCGCCCTTAACCCATTAGTGTTCCTTCTGGAGAGCACGAACGAGCTTATGATATATTACAAATGTAGTTTAAAAAGCTGAACATAATGTGTTGGGTTGACATCCAAGATGTTCTCAATTGTTCCCGTATGAATTTATATAAGTAATAATAAGTGAAATTGTAATTGCTCATTCTATTGCCTTCATAAAACACAGATTAACTCTACAGTAAATCAACAGCCCTCACCTACTTGTGATTTTCCCTGTAGAATATAACTACACTGTTCCCCCCTATATCGAGGTCCACCTACCGCAGTCGTGCTACATTGCAGATTTCTTTTTTTGTTCTACTGTCTCATGGAAATCATCAATATCATAGTCGCCGGCAGTATGGTCAAGCACAAACACAATGAGCATGCTCACACAGGAGCTGCTGTCCACCACTGTTCACGCCCAGACACTCACACGCAGAGTCGCTGACATCCCGCCACCCCACCAGGCCCCGCCTCTTAAAGGTGCATATCTCTATATGATTTCTATATTGCATATTTTCATCACAGGTGTGTCTGGAACATATCTCCCGTGATGAATGGAGTGTCTCTGAGTGAGTGCCCCACTAAAGATAAAGAGTCCTTTGCGATATATGTACAGTGGGTACGGAAAGTTTTCAGACCCCCTTAAATGTTTCACTCTTTTTTATATTGCAGCCATTTGTTAAAATCATTTGAGTTAATTTTTCCCTCATTAATGTACACACAGCACCCCAAATTCACAGAAGAAAAAACCTGTATTGTTGAAATTTTTGCTGATTTATTAAAAAAGAAAAACTGAAATGTCACACAGCCATAAGTATTCAGACGTTTTGCTGTGACACTCATATATTTAACTCGGGTGCTGTCCATTTCTTCTGATCATCCTTAAGGTGGTTCTACACCTTCACTGGAGTCCAGCTGTGTTTGATTATACTGATTGGACTTGATTAGGAAAGCCACACCCCTGTCTATATAAGACCTTACAGCTCATAGTGCATGTCGGAGCAAATGAGAATCATGAGGTCAAAGGAACTGCCTGAAGAGCTTAGAGACAGAAATGTGGCAAGGCACAGATCTGGCCAAGGTTACAAAAAAAGTTTCTGCTGCACTTAAGTATCCTAAGAGCACAGTGGCCTCCGTAATCCTGAAATGGAAGACGTTCGGGACGATCGGAAACCTTCCTAGAGCTGGCCGTCTGGCCAAACTGAGCAATTGTGGGAGAAGAGCCTTGGTGAGAGGGGTAAAGAAGAACCCAAAGATTACTTTGGCTGAGCTCCAGAGATGCAGTCCAGAGATAGGGAAAGTTCTAGAAAGTCAACCATCACTGCAGCCCTCCACCAGTCGGGGCTTTATGGCAGAGTAGCCCGACGGAAGCCTCTCCTCAGTGCAAGACACATGAAAGCCCGCATGGAGTTTGCTAAAAAACACCTGAAGGACTCCAAGATGGTGTGAAATAAGATTCTCTGGTCTGATGAGACCAAGATAGAAATTGTTGCCCTTAATTCTACGTGGCATGTGTGGCGAAAACCAGGCACTGTTCATCACCTGTCCAATACAGTCCCAGTGAAGCATGGTGGTGGCAGTATCATGCTGTGGGTGTGTTTTTCAGATGCAGGGACAGGACGACTTGTTGCAATCGAAGGAAAGATGAATGCGGCCAAGTACAGGGATATCCTGAACGAAAACCTTCTCCACAGTGCTCAGAACCTCAGACCGGGCCGAAGGTTCACCTTCAAACAAGACAATGACCCTAAGCACACAGCTAAAATACTGAAGGAGTGGCTTCAGAACAACTCCGTGACTGTTCTTGAATGGCCCAGCCAGAGCCCTGACTTAAACCCAATTGAGCATCTCTGGAAAGACCTGAAAATGGCTGCCCACCAACATTCACCATCCAATCTGACAGAACTGGAGAGGATCTGCAAGGAGGAATGGCAGATGATCCTCAAATCCAGGGATTATAGTTTGAGGTATATTTAGGGTTTAACCTATTAATATACGCAATTAGAGTAGTAGTAAAATTACTCATCCTTTGAACGCTGAATGGCACTGATGATAGAGCGGGAACATGGTGTTTTGCAGAGCAATACTCTCATCTAGTGCCATTTTATAGGTACTGCTGGATTTAATCCATGTACAATGAATCCCCACTATTCGTGTGGATCATGACTGAGCCCTGACGCAAGTAGCAAAAATCGACCCTTACTTTAGTAGCTCGACACTTGCTGATGTAAAAAATTGCTTAGATTTTTAAAAAAAATCCAATTTTCCCTGACATTTATGGCTGTAACACTACTTTTGGGTAATGGCAGGGGTCAGTCCAAGATGAGGTAGAAATGCAGGACATGCGAGGCCATCGGAAACAAGGCGAACCACAGGGTTCGCCCTTTTCCCCCCAGCTCGCTCCCTAGGGCTGCAGATGCAGCAACCCAGACAAGGCTGCGCTTCTCTGGGCAACACAGAGGCGTTGCTGTGCTCCGGTTCCTGGAGCCCCAGTGCTCCGATAGAGAGGCCCTGCGCCCATGCAGGAACCAGTGGGGGGGGTGGAGGGAGGGGATGCAAAACACATCTGGCAGCTGCGAAAAACCTTGCACGCTATGAGAGAAAGGGCACTTCGTTAAGTGCATTCCTCCACCAAGGCATTTTCTCAATTTTTCAGTGAAACAAAATCCTGAATTGTAGCATTTTTTAAGGTCACCAAATATGCCCAAGCAAAAAGGGTTGTAATTGCCTATAAATGCCACAAGATGGCAGCAAATCACTTTTTTCCTTTTAGACAAAGCTTTGGCCTGACTAAATTAGCCTCCTCAGCTCAGTTCAACATAGATTCTTCCACCACTAGGTGGCACCAAATTAATATTTTCATATGGGACACGGCTTGGGCCTGAGCACAAAAACAGTGAGGCGATATTTTCAGCGAATAACGGAACATAGCCCCTACCAATGCCCCACCCCTAAAATAAAGTAAATAGGTGGATTTGTGAATGCGGAATTGCACGTTTGCGGGCTAAAATTATTTGCGGTACTTCTGAGGTTAACACCTTAAAGGTCGTAAAATTTGGAGGTATTAAATGAAATAAACAATAAAATGTCAAGCATACTGTTCTTAAATAATAATCCTCAAAATAACGTAGAAGATTTTTATCTTAAAACTACGTAAAAATGTGCAGAAGGTTTATTAAAAAAATATTTAATCCAAACAATAATCCTACAAACAAACAAACTAATATATAAAACACTACTCCAAGCTCTGTTGACTCTTAATTGATCTTGAGGGGCCCTGGTGATCCCGGGCATCTGAGCAGGTGCTTACTTTGCTTATGCCTTTGGCTCTGTGTACAGTTAATAAAGGTCTTAGGATGTCGACGGTCTCGATTCTGGAAGTAATTCCTCCAAATATAACTGATTTTGATGGGACCTTTCGAGCGGTGGTTCTCATCCTTTTTACACCATGTACCACCTAAAAAACTACTTCGCTCTCCAGGTACCCAAATCATGACCAACATTGAAACGCAACATGGTCCCAGCAGGC
This sequence comes from Phyllopteryx taeniolatus, assembly GCF_024500385.1. NCBI lineage: Eukaryota > Metazoa > Chordata > Actinopteri > Syngnathiformes > Syngnathidae > Phyllopteryx > Phyllopteryx taeniolatus. The sequence goes on along the minus strand of NC_084514.1, from coordinate 5,833,480 downwards.
GTAAGTTTAGACCAACTTTCTGCCACCAAATTGTCTCTGCCCCGGCGCACGTCAAAGGACACACCCTTGTTGTTCCGGTATGCTTGGCGCGCACACCGGTCTGCCAAATTGGCAAACACGCGCAGCCTTGCACTCTGCCGCAGATCCGTCATCTATGAAAATAGAGCCCTATGTCTCCTCAAGTCAGTACTACATAGTTCTCAGGCTTGCATGTGTTAACCAAACATGTAGAATGTATTTGGAAACCAATCTATGATTTCACTTTAGAGGGACTTTAAAGATGAAATGAAAACATAGAGAACTTAGCATTAAATACATTACATTAAATACAACTAAACTGTACTAACTAAACTGTATGACACTTTGAGAAGCACTAGTCTACATTAATGTGAACATATTTCTTGGGCTGGGCTTGTGAGAAAAATAAGCGGCAGCGGAAAGGAGGACGCGGTGCATGCTGTGTGTATGTGTGGGTGCACATCTCTGCAAGGTGTCTCACTTGTTTCTTTGCGTGGGCGCTGCCTCACCGAGCATTAGGCGGCACACAGGGCGCGGCGTTCGAGGTGGTGGTGGGCGAGAAGGCGTGTTCATATCTGCGTGTTTGTGCAGAGAGTAGGTTAAGGGGTGTGTGACGCACACCTGACACTTGCTCTTCCTACGCGACTTCTCACAATGACTTGTTTTTATTTTTATGTTTCTGTAGATGGAACAAAATGGCTGCATACAAAGGGAGAAAGTAGAGCTTAAGAGAGCGCAGTGTTAAGCGTGGCTCACACACTCTTTAGATTACAAAGAGTAGGTCAGCGAGAGAGGTACGAGCAGCCGGCCGGCTGGAGCGCCGCCCTGTTTGCGGCCAGCTGTTGGCCCATTAAAGGCCCATCTGCACACAATGGGCTCAGTCTCAACACACGCATTCACACACACAAAGCCTGGTTCCTGCTCATGGATGCGTTTACATCTCTCATTGCAAACAAAAGACAGAAAGAGAACGCACAATAACAATTTGAGTCGGGATCCATTTCCAAACATGCTTTTTATCTGTTTTTCCTTGTTTAGATTAGATTTCAATTTCTTTGAATCCCTCCTCAATGCTGCTCTTTGTGTTTCTTTGTACTTTGCTGTTGTACTATATTGTTATCTACCTACATAACTACAGTGGATATAAAAAGTCTACACACCTCTGTTTCAATGCCAGGTTGTGGCGATATTAAAAACAAGTCAAAGATAAATAATTTCACACTTTTTCCACCATTATAGTGACCTATAACCTAAACAAAAAACAACCTTTTGAGAGGTGAAGTAAAAATAAACAAATGACATAACGTGGTTGCGCAAGTGTGCACACCCTCTAGGTTGGTGCTGTGTTCAGAACGAACCAGTCACATCCAAACTCAGGTGATGTGTGGGAGTCAGTACACACGTGCCACCATTTTAAGTGTCTTTGATTAATTGATTGATTTTCAGATGTTCTAGTAGGGCTTTTTTTTAAACTTTATTTTTTTTGCTTTCTCTCAGAAGCCTGAAGGTTTTCTGCTAACACTGACTGGTATTTTCAACAATTCATAATTCCCACCACCTTGACTAAGGCCCCAGGTCTCAAAGCATGATACTGTTGCCATCTTGCTTCACTGTAGGTATGATGCTCTTTCACCTGGTGTTGTTTGTGACTAACATGCCCTTTGGAATTACGGCCAAAACGTTCAAACTTGGATCAAAATTCAAGTTCAACCAGACAATTCTGAAAAAACAAACAAACAAACACCTTGTAAGTCAAACAAAACTTGGGGGGTTCAAACCATCCTCCTCAACTCTTGTGAGATTTCAGCTCAGTAGGCATCTAAAGGATTATTTCCACACCAAAAGGAGCAGTCTGCAAAAACCTGGTGTCTTCAAAGGGTGAGTAGTTTGACTTTTAGTTTTATTATACAGGAGCCCTCCAATCCAAGTACTAACCAGTTATACAGTAGTTAACGTCTCTTTGTACTCATGTAACAATTTTACGAGTGCAACTATGCATCGACTCGCTGCGTCAGATATGTAAAAGCTTGACTGAGAAGCAAGTAAACCGCCAATTCTACTGAATATGCAAAAGAGACGATGAACTCAGTAATGTATTTTTGACATGTGTCCTAATCCAATGTAATTGGAAAAAGTTGTTTTTCTTTGTTCTCATTTCATTCTTATAATATAATTGTTTGATGATAAACACTTGCATAGCATAGCATATTTAAGGTAGTTCAAAGAAAAAGTGCTGAAAAATTGTGCCTGCTTACAGTGCCCTGAGCATCTTACAGTTCCTGGATAACAAGAACATTGCCGTTCTGAATCAACCTCCCTACTCTCCCATCCTAGCTTAGTGTGATTCCCCCCCCCAACTTAGGGTCATAAAGGGGACCCGTTTTGAAGTTGCGAACGACATCAAGATGGCCATGATGACGGAGCTGCGGAGAATCCCGGAAGAATCCTTCCAGCAGTCCATGAAGGTGGCAGAGAACGTCGGGAAAGTGCATTAGGACTCCAGGAGCATTACTTCGAAAGGGGAAAATCTGTAGTTTGTGGGCTGTATTTGAAATACTGTATATCTTTTGTGACACCAGTCCTGGAAAATTTCCGACACACAGTAAAAACAAACTTGCCTTTTGTGCATAATCACCATCCACTGGCAGAACTGAAATGAAACAATACTAACCACCACTTAGGAGCACTTGCTGTTTTCATCTCTGCTTCCACTTACAAACAATATTATACTTGCGGCTATGCTAGGAAGGAAAAACCTACCTCTGTTTGGCACTATTGTTCGGCCTTGGCAGAGGTCTAAGATCATTCTAGTTAAGGAGGTAATAGTTTTCACACGCACAAAAATACGACAACGTGCCAAATTAAATTAAACAAGGTGCTGGAGAGCAACTAGCTGTCCCTACCACATACCTCTCAGTGCGGTTCCATCAAGCAAGCCACAGCACACACGTGTACACGCACGCACGCACACACACACACACTGCTGCATGCAGACACATGCAAAAATATCTGTCCCAATATGAAAATAGGCCTCGAGAGGTTGCACCTGCACGTGCGGCCTGGTCCACACCTACACACAGGTGTCAGGATGTGACATGCACATGCACACACACACACTCACACACACACACACATAATAAGAGGAGGGAGGGGGAAATATGAGAGCGGTGTGAAACAAAACTGCGGTTGACCAAAAGGCTTATTTGGAGATACGATCTGTGTGTGATTTTCATTTTTAAATAATCTTAGGGGTTGATTTGTTTAAATGTACAACAACAATGTATGCATTTATTTGAAAGAGAAGCCATTTTATGATACTGTATGCCGATGCCAGGTTTTCTCCATACATCCACGTTACATGGCATGGTTCAGGATGAGCGCTCAGTGTGAACGTTTGCGCTAGTGACTCATTTGCCCTGAATTAAACGACGCGGCGCAGGTGACGAGTAATCCGCACCCAGATGGAATTCACCTCATCAACACAGACAACAATGTGTCATTTCCCAAGTTTGACTTATGTAAATGATATCAGTCAACAATTATTCAAGCACTATTATTTGGATAAATTCGACATTTGTTATAGTGATGTGCTACAGCCACTAAATGATACAACACAATCAATTATTACTACATTAGTGCTTCATTGAAAACATTCTAATATCATTTTCCATTAAAAATAGTTATTAATATCATTTTGTTACTTAAACTGGCTACACATATTTGCCATACAAACATATGACGCCATCATGTGGAATAAGACTATTACTGCATCCCAACTGAGCTCAACTGCTCCGAATATTTCTTATTTTTTTCTCTTCTCTACAGCAGGGGCTCCCAGACTTTTTGGGTCCAGGGACCCCTTACAGGGGATTTTTTTTTTCACTTATATTCCTAATGCCAAGTAACCATAACTACACTGTGCACCCTTTAATGCCACAAGGATTATTTATCTTTTGTGGAACGCTTGAAAAGTTGAAACTTATTTACATGGGGCAAACCCCTCGAGATGCAACATTTCATTCGCGACAGGGTCTCACAAAATAAAAGATACAATAGGATAAGTTGAAAATACTGCTACTGATAATAATAGAGATACAATAAAGTAAAACAGAGTGACAGTGCATTAAATTATAGTTGAAACACAGACATTATTATCTTGTTTCAAAACTGATTGTCAATGTATTTTTAAAGCTATGGAGTGAGGACAACAAATGAATGTGAACAGGGAGAGCGCTCCAGTTGCATAGGCCGATGACTTAAAGGCTTTCTTGCCAATTTCTGTGAAAGAGAAACCGATCTGAACTTCGTCAGGTGTAATTGGATGAGCTATGCAAAACAAAATTGCTTCATGCAATACAATTCAGTCTAAGCATTCATGAGCTGTTTAATAAAAGGGAACCTAACCCAATTCAAGTGAATTACATCCAATATGTATCCATAGTCGTCAGCTGATGAACAGAGAGAAGCTACTTCACAATAACACAATCAGTGTTGCCGACTTAGCTATTTAGTGTCTTTATGTTCCTATTTCTAAGCCCTCTTGCCACTATTTTCACTACTGAGTTTAATTCCCACTAAGAATCACCCAACATTAGCAGAATCATTTTCCCGTCGTTTTCCAAATAGCAAGTAAGGAGCCCGGTGGAAGGCAATCACACAGTCAAATGCCAAAGACATGGCGTCCCATTTCTACATTGCACAAGCAGCGATGTGGCCACGCTAGAAACATTCGAGCCGCAGTATGCGCTTCCCAGCTGCAAATATTTTCCCGAGGTCACCTGTACAACTCTACAAGATAAGAGCGTGAAAAGAGCCAGAAATGCTGGATGCCTCGAGGGGTGTCAGATTTATGTGATAGGTTAGAATCATATCAGAACTTGTATTAGCCAAAACCTTAAGTAGGGTAGGCAGAAGTCATTACTTTCGTATGTTTGCTTTAGTTTAATTTAGTTATGCACTTTTAAAAAAAATTTACGACATAATTTATTGACAATTATTTTGCAGAACACCATGTTATAGTTGGTCCAGGGACCCAAGTTTGAGAACCACAGCTTCACAGTACGTGTTGATTAAACATGATTAACTTTTGATTACATCACTCACTATAGTAGTCACTATTAAGTCTAAGGAGGTGCAGAACTGATTGTTTCTGTCACGGCCTCAATCACGGGAGAATGAACCTTTAAGTGGTCCTCCGTAGCGTTGCTTACGGCTCCTCTTTCCCCGCTCCGATGGGGCAGGAAATGCCGGTGCCTTTGAGGCCGCAATAGCCTTGGCGTATCTTCTTCAGGTACTGCTGGTGGTAGTCCTCGGCGTAGTACAACTGCTGCAACTCCAATATTTCTGTTGTGATGGCATCCATGCCCTTCGCCTCCAGCTCCTGTGTGTGAGTGTGACACCATAGTGCAGTTATCCCAAAAGTATAGGGAAACAAAAAAAAAAACTAAAAAAGATTAGTTTGTTGTGAATTGTTTAAGTTACAGTGGGCAGGGGTGGGCAAACCTTTGTGTGTGGTAAAAACAACAACAACAAAAAACAGGTTTAAAAATAAGACTAAGGTACCATTGTATTAGTAGTTTAAACCATATACATACTGCATAACCCACTATGATCATTTCAAACTCATTCTACAGCATTACCCTTAAAATGAATGACACACAGATGATTTGATTTAATAAAAATGCACTGGAAGTGTACATGCAGAGGTGGGAAAGATTCTTCCGCAACCTCCGCTAACAACCCAGCCAAAACTTAGCTTCTCTCTGACATACAAAGATCTCAGGCTCAGTTACGATGTATACTTCATTGACATGAATTACTACTTTCCTATTAGCCAGGGCTTTGGCCCCATCTTGTGGCATCTGAGGGCGCTACGGAAAGAGCACAAAAATACAAGAAGGTGAGTTTTTTAGTGAATTGGGGGGAATAGATTCTACAGGGAACAACAACAAAAAATAAAAAACGCAAAACGGTGAATAGCCAACTGCAAATAGGCGTGGCTTTACTGTACTTTGGGTTGATGGAATGTTCAAAGTCGTAAACAATCAATCCATAAAATGTATTTACGAAAAAATCCAAAGAACTTCTCAACTTCCTGCTAACCCACACAAATGTTAAACGCTGTTTTATATCTGCAGCGCATCACATGTGAACTTTCCGTGTCGGGCGAGGATGGCAAGTGTTTGAGTGACAGAAGAAAGGAGCACAGTCTTCTTTCTAGTGCAGCGGTTTCCCCGCTGTGGGACGACACATCATCCGCTCTCTTTGTTGAGAATTCCTTACGACGCACGTTGCTACTTACACTTTCCTAAACACCTTGAGAGGAGACTTCAAACGCTTTCAGACTCTCGCTAAAGCAGGGCCGTGTGATTTTCTCCATCAAATAACCGCAGCATCCAAGCGGCTACGGATCAAAGCGGGAAGACAACAAGTTGGCAGCGTGTTGGGACCGGCTGTGGGCAACAAGTAGCTCGAGTCGAGGTCTTCACACATCGGAACGATGCAGAAATGAGAAGCTTCACCTTCTGGGAGCTGGGGAGGAATTATTGCCAGAAACTGTTTATCAGAATATTTTTTCTTTCTCCGCATGGACAGGTATCTGTCGTTGAAGGCACAACTTGCACTAATGTAGCCTACAGGGACAGTTTTTGGACTCCCTGTGTTTAGGAACTCTTGATTTTTTGTAATCGTGCCATGAAACAAAGGTGATGAAAATATAACCTGAATGCCTACTACGTTAAAAATGTTTTATTGTAATTATACCATCTTGTGGTTTTGCTGAAAACCGACCTAATTGCAGTTTCTTTGCTGAGGCCAAGGCAATAACTGTATTTCTTTGGCACCATCTGGTGGGATCTTGGTGCTTAAGTGAGTTGAGGAGCTTCATTTAGACAAACATAGTCCTTTGCTGTCATCTTGTGGCATCATTATTACAATACAGTACACACATTTTTGGGGTGGAGGGGGTGTCAAATTAATTGTCAATTGTCAATTACCCATGTAGTTTCACTGTTATCAGGGGTTTACTGTACTTCTACTTTAGTGTTGTTGTTTTTTTTTTTGTTTTTTTTACAGTAGTACATTTGTATCTGTACTTTGCCACCTCTGCATGTGACGCTAATGATGATACGCGGTGGAGAAAATGGATGGATGGATGCAAGAATGATCATCAGATCCCCAAAATAAGTGAAAATGATTGCACAGGCAGTAAGGTAGTTGCCATCTCGGGTTGTCCACACGGGGGCAGCGTGGTACTTGATATGCGGGGCGCTGCCGCAGCGGGTCCGCTAAATCAAAAGTGGTGCACCCTGCAGAGAGGCTGAGGCAACAGCTGACCTCAAGTCCTCGGCAGCTGCCTGCTACAATGTGAAGGCGCTAATCCCCCCTGCAGGAGCGTCCGCGAGCCAAATCCCAGCGCATGGAATATCAGAAGGGACGCGCGTTTAAGCGTTTTTAGCGGCGTGACACAGCAGCATGTGCAACATTAAACAGCGTGCTAGCACAAACGCTGCTCGGCTCGCTGTGGCCTAATTAACCACTCATCACCACGGAACCACGGTGGTAGCGAACCCTTCGGGGCAGGAGGAGGGGAGGGGGAAAACATAACATCCAAGCTACACCAACCCCCTCCCTGCCTTCACCTAGCCTCCCTCACGCTCCATCCTACGGCAGTCACAACACGGCCGCCATTTTAGATCTATAAATCAGAATGCAGGGCCACACGCCGCCGTGGCTAACCTGACGTGGCTCCTCTTGCTTGATTGCAGCAGGAGCGAGCCGCAAGGAGGGCGAAAGAGTCCGCGTGAACGAGATGTCGAGATCTTTACGTGATGGAAGCGTAATAGTGTGTACATTATTGTCACATTTGTGTCAAGTTGTGAGCTCAAGAGTGTGAGATGAATGTGCGCAGAAATGGATGGCAAATGTTGGAGGGGCTCAGGAGTTTACCGGGAATCAATTTAGGGGTACTCAATTTGGTAGCTGGGACTTCAGTGGGGATTCACCTGATTCAATCCACCTCTTAATATCACCACTGTCACATAACAGTGATAGAAACCATAAACATCATACAAAAATGCAATATACATATACATACATCTGGAACCTTTCAGAATCAATATTTATCTACTAACGTGACAAAATAAAATGCATCTTACTCTCGAGAGTCGCTGATTATTGAACGTTTTAATGTGTCCAGATTACGACTGACGTTTTTTGCGAGTCAAAGTTGGCTGTAACAAGTTTTGCTCTGACCAACCAGTCCGAGGTAAAAAGAAAACATTCTGATGTCCTGGAAGGGCCAGAACCTTTGGCCCTGTTAGGACACAATTGAAATACAATTAGTTAAAGACACAGTCCCATTGCTATAGTTTAAATTAGGTTGGCCAGCACCATCTTCATTCTTCTGAAGACCCTGGACAGAGTAGACTGACATGGCAACATACTGAGGCTGAAATCTGATTGGGCAAAAAATATAACATCCACATACATGTACTGGAAGCAGTACAGCCAAGAGAAACACTATGAAATGAAGGTAATATTCTGTTTCCAATAAATTCATAAAATCTCATTGAACATATATTAGAATTCAGGTTATAAATGTATGTCAGTGCTTCTGACTCCTCACCACTGGGTACCGGGATCAAAGTGTGTGCCTCTGTGCACGTCAAACCACTCGTCTCGGTAACGTGATACGGTAGTTGAAAAAAGTAAGCCCACAAGCTGGCAAAAATGAGATAAGGGCCGACAACTTAAAAAGTCCATCAGTGTGAATGTTTTTTTGTGCACTGCGATTGGAGGGCAAGAAAAAGAAAGCCGCGTTTAAGAGACAATATTAGCAGTCCTACTTAAAACACAGGTTAATCTGCCCAACACCGTGAATATAGAAAGTCTACACACCCCTGTTGAAATGCCAGGTTTTTGTGATATAAAGAAATGAGACCAAGATCAATAATGTCAAAACCCTTTCCACCATTTCAGTAACCTATAACCTGTACAACTCAATTGGAAAAAATAAACCAAGAGAATGTTTTTGCACAAGTGTGCACTTTTTATAACTGTGGATGTGTTCAGAATTATCCAATCCCATTTAAACTCATGTTAAATGGGAGTCAGCACACACCTGTCACCATTTAAAGTCCCTTTGATTAAACCCCAAATAAAGTTGTTTTTGAAGCGGCTCAAAATATTTAATGGCGCACACTGGACACCCTTGAGGTGTCAGTGTCTCCCATTAGCCCAAGACGGGACGGGCTCATGAAAGAGAAGCAAGCGCTGGGCTCCCATTACATTACATTGAGTGCATTGGTGAGCTGTAGTTTTATTCATTTGTTTTCTTTTTCGACTGTGGTCTGACAAAATAGTGCATTATATGAAACCGGTCCATGGTGCAAAAATGGTTAGGGATCGCTGCTGCGAAGGGTGTCATGGAAATGTACCAGGGCAGATCAGATAATAATGTCGATGTATTTAGACGTGGTGAAGCAGCATGTGGTTCATTATGCAAGGTTATTGCTGTACACGACATGACTGTCAACTATTAGATGGCTAAGGCTTACAGCAACTGACCTTGTATACCGCTGTCCGTACACTTGCTCCATGAAACATCGTTGGTATGGTTGTCCTCAGTGGGCCGGTTATAACAATGAAAAATATGTTCCAAAGTATCATTGCGAGGGGTGTGATAGGAGGCCAAAAGCAAAAAAAGGTCAGTCTGACCTTCTGAAGATCATGGTTCGGTTCACACTCGGTCCGGTAAGGGAACAAAATGGAAACACAAACTGCTTATCTTTTGTGTTAAGAAAGACAGATTCAATTTCAATTAAAATTTCAATTAAAAAAAAAAATAATAATAATAATACAAAAGTAAACACCAGTAATGGCATTTTGTTATTGCTTTGGCTCCTTCTGAAGAGAGGCCGTTTAAATAGCGCTGGACGTTGCGTTTGAACCGCGCTAGTTTAAAGAAGAACAAAAAACGTCTACTGGCTTGAAGCTGAGCTGCACTGTGTTTGTTTTTGTTTTTGTTTTTTAGCTATATGGCTAGAGCACAACGCAGTTACATTTCCTGTCCTGTACCTCAAGGTTTCTCTAACTTTTTGGGTCCCGTCACAGAGAATACATTTTTCCAAGGAGCCCTTCATAATCCTAACGACAATTAAACATCGCGCGTATCCCCAAATCCTATAGGAATGTAACATTTTATTCTTGAGAAAAAAAGTCATGATGTTGTGGTAACAAATTTATATTTTTTTCGAGAAAGAAGTTGTAATATTAAAAGAATAAAGTCATATTTTTTTTCAAGAACAAACTTGTAATCTTTACAACAATGGATTTTGTCAAGATAAATCCCCAGACTGGTCCCCAGACTCCAGTTTCAGAACTACCGCCTAATCTAATACTGTATGTTCCGTGTGGAAACCCTAATAATCGGCCCATCGCATGACCTAATTTCCCTTACATTTGGTTATCCTCATTTTTAAGGCTCGTTATCAAGGTCAAGGTTAAAAATTATGGCAAGCTTTCACCCTAAAAGGTCTTGAGTGTGACACCTGTTCTCGATGCAATCTCTCGTCATCTTTGCAAGGAAAAAAAGTAGCAGGACAACTATCGGTGTTTTCCATTGTTTAGTGCAGTCTTACTGCCACAACAGTGGAAAACAAGGTTTTGTGTGCGTGTGTGCGCGTGCACATGTTTCCGAGCTCGCCCCGGCCCAGTCGGCCTCCTTCATGCCTGTCGGAAACGCTCCCCCATCAACGACATGGCCGACCGGGTGTATTTCTACCCGCGTTCCCCCTCGCTCAGACCGCTGCTTCGTGCGACCGAGTCCTCCCTGCTCTCCAGCTAAGCAACAGAGAAAGAGAATGAGAGACAGTGAGAGCTCGAGCCCCCCTTTTTACCACTGCCAGAGAGACACGGGCCCCTGCAACACAAATAGGACGTGACACCCCGAGAGAGGGTGGAGGTTGTGGAGCGGAGAGTGGAAATGTACGCGGGTCCTATACCCCACTGTGTCACCGCCGTCAACCCCCACCCCGCAACCTCCCCCCGCCCGCCTTCAGAAGGCCGGCGGCCACGCTTTGACATCAACTTTGTGACACCCGATGACTCATGGTGAAGACATTTGAAGACGGATATGACCTCAATTTGCCGATTTATGTAATCACGCCTCAGTCTAATCCCAACGCAGACGCTTATTGCGACGTCGCATATTTTTTGGTTCATCGCGATAGGGACTGAGCTTGGCTGTATTTTTATTACATCTGCTGAATGTAAGTGAAAATTATATTTTAGTAATTATTTCCAATATTCTAAAATAAATTACGTTTTTTTTTTGTAATGCTGGTTTTCGTGTGGGGAAATGTTTGGATTGCACCCACCTTAATCAATAAAATAATCACAAAAGGAAAGAAATAATAAGGAAATCGAAAAGAAAGAAGAAAAGAGAGAATTTATATTTAGAGACCTCAGCAGTCCAAATTTATGGATTTTTAAAATTTGTGGCCATACACAAAAAAGGGATGCACACAGGTTGAAAAGGGAAATCTTACATTGATGTGGTACAATGGAGGAAGGGGGGGGGGAAAAAAAGTCAAACGTGGGATTGCTTGCTTGTAAAATTCCGATATGTCAAAAAAGTAGAACATGAAATTCCATCCTTGTGTGAGCGTGTGTGGGGGTATGTTTACCCCCTTTGCTTTTACAGCGCGGGTCAGGCATCCATTTTCTCTACTCTTCAGTGAGCACTCCTACATTTTGTGAAGCGGGAAACCGCCGCCGCCGCGCTCACATTCGGAGATCATTTTTTATTTTTATTTTTTTAAATCAACGCTTAAGATTCCGTCCTCCCCTTTCCACGCCTGTGTTTAACAAACGTGAGAACTTTCGAAAAAAGTCTTGATGTGACCTTGTGCGGCTGGAAAACTCACACACGCATTATGCACCATTTTAACACCCCACCCCGAAAAAACCCATTCCCAACCCCCACGACCTCCTTTCTATCTTTCAAGCTTATTAAGTTGATTTATCAGAAGGTACACTCACCCCTCCGAGGCCTTGCACACGCGCGTACACAATGTGCAGGTTGGCTGGATAAAACCTATTGTTTTTTTGCACACACACACACACCACACACGCACACACAAGCCAGCTTCATGCCACCACCCTGCCCTCTTCCAAATCAACCCTTCGCATCGCTCCTCTCCCAGGGCCTGCAGGGTGAAGATGTGGGGTGAGGATGAGTCTAAGGGAGGAAAGCTGGAAAAAGGGGGTGAGACGGCAGTGGGGGTGGGACGGGGGTGAGATGCACTCCTCTTCTACGCTTGGCTCCAGAAGCCTTTGATGTTCTGCAAATTTCAAATTTCATTATAGAAGAACCCCCTTCTCCCCTTCCCCACTCTTGTGCTTAAACAAGCTTTTCTCCCCCCCGACCTCCCTCCCTAGGCAACCCCAATGCTGAAGTTAAGAAACTAAAAGCCCTGCAGAAGAGACTTTTCATATGGGTTAATTATTCATCGGGCTGGAAGGGTATGAACCAAATGTATGTCTGCACGTGTGTGTGTGTGCCTGGATTTTTTTTTCTTCTTATCTTTGACCTCACCCACTCCCTTTTGTCTTGTCACTTCATCAAATGCGCGCTGGCTTTTTTTCGATAAGACAGCAGACGGCCTTTTCGGAGGCGCACACTGTAGTTGCGCAGTGCCATTTTGGAGGCAAGAGTGGGGGGTGCGTCAATGCGGCAAGGCGACCATTTTGGTTCCGAGCGCGTCAGATTTGCGTTCCCGGCGGAGCCCGGCGCCACTGAAGTCGCTGACAGATCGGTGGTGTCAGCAGCGTCTTCGTCGGTGGCACAGAGAGAAGGGAGGCTGTCAGATGTTTGTAAATGTGTGTTTTGTGAGCGGGAACTAGGTTAGAGACTCTCAGACGTCAATTGGGGAGCTGACGAGACGATACGCTCCATATGAAGGGATTTTTGTTGCATATATGCGCCATTAGTGGTACTTTGGATTTGTTGATCTAAAGCACCAGTAGGGGTGTAACAGTACATGTGCAGTGAAATCCCGTTCATCGTGGACGATACACTCCAGACCAATCGGCTAAAGGTAAAAGTCTGCGATGTAAAAAAACTTTTTTTGTTGTTGTTGTTGTTTTACCCCTCCTACACACTGTACACCACAGTTGAAAATGAAGTTCCGCTGATTCTGATTTTCCACATTAATGGGCTTCTTTCACTACTGACCGAAGCTTTGTTCGCATAAAAAAAGGACAAAAATGATCAGCTGTTGTTTAGAAGGCAAAGTCCCGGAAATGTTATTACTTATTTCAAGGTTCAAGGTATCTTTTATTGTCAATTCTACAATATATGTGAAACAAACAGAGGTTTGAAATTTCGTTCTTCTACGGAACCACAGTGCTACAATAAACATTTAGTAATAAAACAAATAAAAAATATAGATCATTGAGCTTTTCTAACTGTAATAACGGTCGAATGTGCTGTGAAGATGGGTCACGGTCAGCTGATTGTCAGTGGTGGTGTGTTAGGGGGGCGGTTACCATCAGCTGATAGGTTGTCACGCTTGTCTCTCTTATCTTATTACCTTCCTCTATTTATTTGCCTTCAATCACCTCCCACTGCCCTGGTCTCAGCTGCCATCCCTCTCTCACCTCCGACCTCAGCCCAAGGCCAAGGTTGGAGGTTGTCGTCATGGAAACCCCCCCCTTGGCCTGTGACGGCTGACCCCTAAGTTAAAAAGGACGGTGGTAATTCGCTCCCCTCTGAATGCGGCTGAATGGCTTTTACAGCTAGCTGATGGGAGGATCAACGGAGAGTTGGACAGACGGACAGATGCGACAAAAGCGGGAGGGGGGTAACCCGGCGTGCGCCACTCCAACGACCTATGCACCCTCTTGTGCTCTTTCAGCACGAGGGCTGTAGAGAACGAGGATGTAGATGCGATTAACTAAACACAGGTGGCTTTGCCTAACTAAACGGCGTCCGACTCAGAGAAGTCGCCACTCCAAAGACAGTCACTCCATTGTTATTCAAACAAATGGGACAACTCCACACGTTACGTTTAGCGGCTACACAAGCACACTTGAAATCTGGAAATGTTGCTCAATGGGATCAGAACAACTCCATATTAAAATTAAAGTGGGTCTTAATTTAAGCAGTGATGATGTGTACAGCATAATTTAGTGGACGCTCCAACATGTTTTATTGAAAATTGCACTGAAATCTAACATGGACCAACAGATCTTATATTTTCCTGTGTCTAACTCAGACAATCAATTAAGATAAAACGTTCTTTGACACAAATAGTGTTTTGAGGCAAGGGGAGACATTTTTCATGGCTAGACCGCCGAACAGAAAACAGTTTGACCTTGTGTTGGATACTGTTCAAAATCTGCTCATTTAAAAAAAAAAAAACACATATTATTCTATTTAAATTAACATTTTAATGAAATTAAACGAGACATCAGCTCCCACTGTTACCTTGGGTCAAATACCTTTGAAAAAAATCTTTTCTCTCCAGCGGCTGAATATTTGAAAAGGTTCGGTTGAAAACTGTGACCAATAGAGCAATTGACACGAAATGTACTGATTTGATCTTTTACTGTGGATAAATCTTCAGACAGATATTGTTTGAAATCAATACTTCATCAGACTAAAAGTATTTATTTGACTGAACAATAATCTATGAATTCTTTGAGATGATGGGTTGAAAATCCCATCATGGGGACGGGGAGAAACGTGTCAACTTGACCTTGTGTTGGACAAATCTGCTCATCCCCAAAAAATATCAATATTTGAATTAAATGAAACATGTGAAAGAGACCTCAGCTACCACAGTTACCTTGGGTCAAATATCCTTTACAATCAATTAGGTCTTTGCTTCGACGCCTGTTTGAAAAGGATCAGTTGAAAACTCTGACCAGTCGAGAGTTGACGAGAAGTACTGATCTGATCTTAAGCAAATTTAGCCTAGGGCAGATATAATTTGAAATCAATATGTGAGCCTGTTCACATGGAAATTTACATAATTTGCTTATCGAAAAATAATTCTTCAATATCTGATTGGATAAAAATTGTTGATGCCAGGGAATTTAAATGAAACATTATTTCTCTTTGACCTAAGCTACCACTGTTCTCAGGTCAAAATATCCTTTAAAAATCAATAAGATTCTCTCTCTCTCATGAATGTTTGAAAAGGATTGGTTGAAAACTGTGACCAGCAGAGATGTGATGTGAGACAAGATGTGATCTTTTACCTCAGCGAAATCAGAAATCTTGGGACACATACCGTTTAAAATCAATACTGGTCTTTCTTTGAGACAGATCAATAATTTCTGAATGCTTGGAGATGATGGTTTGAAAATGGTGGGTGGGAGAATACTGAAAAGGCCTTTGACACAGCCATTTTGGGGCAAATAAAAAAATCAATAAGGTCACATAGGATAGTGACACGTGGAAATTTGAAAGCGGCGGTTGAAAAATGAGACCAGCGAACCTCTTGAAAAGAAACTGAAACTAACTGAACCCAAACATGAATTATTCAAAATCAATATGATTATTGTTTTGACAAAGAGAATAATTTCCACATATCTCAAAACTAGGAAAAATCAACCAAGTATTACGAAAGGTAACGCTGACAAGAAATGTCTACAGTTCCAAAGATTAGCTTTACACAGGGTAATGTCGTAAGATGAGTTTTAAATTACGAAGTGTTTTGGGATCATATGGTTTGACCTATTAATATCGGCATTAATAAATATTTTTTTTTTGGGGGGGGGGGGGGTGAGGGGGGGTCAATCATGATTAAGCAACAATGAATGCCACACATTTGACCAAATTCTTAATCTATAGACCTTTTCACCATGACGTAACACATACTTCCAGGTGGCTGTAGCTCCGATGGCACCGCTAGTAAACAAACCCTTACATGACATTAGACCAAGGTAGAGCAATTTCTGAAACAGGGTAAATGGCTTAAATGATTATTTTAGCCTTCTTCTCAACCGCCGTAGTTTGAATGTGAAACGTGAACACCGAAAAGAAGTCACATGAGGTAAATTGCTTGAAAAGGATACGGCATGCTGCCCACAATTTACATTTTAACACGTGAGTTGATGAAGTTGAATAGATGTGTTGGAAATTTTGACACAGTTAACAAGATCATTGAGGGGACTTTGGCTTTTCTGTTGCTCGGATGAATGGCACATTAATGACTCTTTAGACAGGGAATAGCTAGCACTCTGTAGAGCTGACATTAGTTTTGTTAAATTAATCAAAGACAGCCCAACTTAATATTCTATACATATCGGTGTGAAAATGCCTTCCATAAACCCGATGGTTTGCGTCCCAGTTTGTCCCTTTCAAAGTGGCTACTATGCCTCCAAGCAGTCTTGCAATATTCTCTGGCGTCTGGATAACTATTTATGACATTCCATTCGACTTATCCTCGTCACCCACAGGTTACGCCGGATTAATTTTGATTAATTTTGAAGTCAATCGGAAAAAAACCCAAAACCTTTTGTGGTATATCTCGCGGCGAAACCGCAAACACAATCGTATGCTCATCGTTTTCAGATCAAGTCAGCAGTAGTCACTCGGAAGTACCCTGTCGCCTTTACAAACATTATGAAAAGGTCTATTAATTGATTAATATGCCCGTCACTACCCCAAAGCTATGACTTTGTATTGCATGCATACCTTCTGGTAGGCCACTTTGCTGTTCAGAGCGAGCTCCTGTTGAGTGGCGCTGGAAGTGTAAATGGCCGAACGGTACTGAGTCCCGACGTCGGCATGCTGCTTCATACCTGCGTACACAGAAACACAGTAGCGAGCATAAGTGCCACAATCACCGTGTACCCATTTGAATTTGCATCTAAAAGGTTTTCACAATTATGTCATCATCCCACATCTTGAATTCACAGAGCCAAATGTATTTCGGCGATCACTTTCAGCGTCTGCGGCCTGCCGGTCTACGTACTTGTGTAGGTGGGTGTGTGTTCATTTTCTTTGTCATCTATGCACGTCAACATTTTCATCAGCTTTACATCAGAGTGTTTTTGGAGGACCAAGGCAAAGTATGTGTGGATAGGGAGGCCAAAGAGATGTCACAACTTGTGTGCTCTTCACAAGTGATGTTACTGAGCAGCTCTGGCGTCCGTGAAAGCCTCAACACTTTATTTCTCACTCTTTATTCTCCTCTGTATCATTTTTTCTTCATGCGTTCTTACTGCCTGTCTTCATTGCTGTTAGATATTGCAACATAGTAGCCTGCATCCATCCATCCATTTTCTGAGCCGCTTCTCCTCACTAGGGTTGCGGGCGTGCTGGAGCCTATCCCAGCTGTCATCGGGCAGGAGGCGGGGTACACCCTGAACTGGTTGCCAGCCAATCGCAGGGCACAGAGAAACAAACAACCATTCGCACTCACAGTCATGCCAACGGGCAATTTAGAGTCTTCAATTAACCTACCATGCATGTTTTTGGGATGTGGGAGGAAAGCGGAGTGCCCAGAGAAAACCCACGTAGGCACGGGGAGAACATGCAAACTCCACACAGGCGGGGCCAGGGATTGAACCCGGGTCCTCAGAACTGTGAGGCTGACGCTCTAACCAGTCGGCCACCGTGCCGCTCATAGTAGCCTCAATACATTAAAATATCACCAATACTCAGTAGAACAGAATGACAGGATTGCAATACTTAGCTCACTATCTATTATTCTATCACTATCGCAAATCATCTTTCCATCCATCCATTGTCTTCCGCTTACCCGAGGTCGGGTCGCGGGGGCAGCACCCTCAGCAGGAAAGCCCACACTTCCCTCTCCTCAGCTACTTCCTCTAGCTCTTCCAAGGGGATCCCGAGGCATTCCCAGGCAAGCCGAGAGACGTAGTCTCTCCAGCGTATCCTGGGTCGTCCCCGGAGTCTCACCAGGGAGGTGTCCAGGAAGCATCCTAAACAGATGCCCGAGCCACCTCATCTGGCTCCTCTCAATGCGGGGGAGCAGCGGCTCGACTCTGAGCCCCTCCCGGATGACCAGGCTTCTCACCTTATCTCTAAGGGAGAGCCCGGACACCCTGCGGAGGAAACCCATTTCGGCCGCTTGTATCCGGGATCTTGTTCTTTCGGTCACGACCCACAGATCGTGACCATAGGTGAGGGTAGGAATGTAGATCGACCGGTAAATTGAGAGCTTCACCTTTCGGCTTAGCTCCTTCTTCACCACACCCTCCCTATACACAAAGTCTGCATCACTGCAGACGCTGCACCAATCCGCCTGTCGATCTCCCGTTCCATTCTTCCCTCACTTGTGAACAAGACCCCAAGAAAATTGAACTCCTCCACTTGGGGAAGGATCTCATCCCCGACCTGGAGAGGGCACTCCACCCTTTTCCGACTAAGGACCATGGTCTCAGATTTAGAGACGCTGATTCTCATCCCAGCCGCTTCACACTCGACCGCTCCAGTGAGAGTTGGAGATCACGGCCTGATGAAGCCAACAGAACTACATAATCTGGTTGGGCGAACTCCCATGAACCCTCGAGGACCCTGCCGAGGGTGAAGAGTTGGTCCACTGTTCCACGGCCAGGACGAAAACCATACTGCTCCTCCTGAATCTGAGATTCGACTTCCCGACGGAGCCTCCTCTCCAGCACCCCTGAATAGACCTTACAAGGGAGGCTGAGGAGTGTGATTCCCCCTGTAGTTAGAACACACCCTCTGGTGGTTCTTAAAAAGGGGGACCACCACCCCAGTCTGCCAATCCAGAGGCACTGTCCCCGATGTCCACGCGATGTTCCAGAGGCGTGTCAACCAGGACAGCCCCACAACATCCAGAGCCTTGAGGAACTCCGAGCGAATCTCATCCACCCCCGGGGCCTTGCCACCGAGGAGCTTCTTAACCACCTCAGTGACCTCAACCTCAGAGATAGGAGAGCCTGCCTCAGAGAACCCAGACTCTGCTTCCTCATGGGAAGGCGTGTCGGTGGAGTTGAGGAGGTCTTCGAAGTATTCACCCCACCGACTCACAACGTCCCGAGTCGAGGTCAGCAGCGCCCCATCCCCACTATACACAGTGTTGATGGTGCACTGCTTCCCCCTCCTGAGACGCCGGATGGGGAACCAGAATTTCCTCGAAGCCGCCCGGAAGTCGTTTTCCATGGCCTCACCAAACTCCTCCCACGCCCGGGTTTTTGCCTCAGCGACCACCAAAGCCGCATTCCGCTTGGTCAGCGCGGTACCCATCAGTTGCCTCAGGAGTCCCACATTCCAAAAAGGCCTGATAGGACTCCTTATTCAGCTTGACGGCATCCCTCACTGCTGCTGTCCACCAACGGGTTCTGGGATTCCCGCCAACCACCTTACGGCAATAAGTATACCCACACCTGTTCGGCGCCTCTCACCGTGGGCAACTCCAGAGTGGAAAACAGTCCAACCCCTCTCAAGAGGACTGGTACCAGAGCCCATGCCGTGTATGGAGGCGAGTAAACCTCCCACACCAGCTTGGGCTCCTTCCCTGCCAACGAGGTTACATTCCACGTTCCTAGAGCCAGCTTCTGTAGCCGGGGATTGGATGGCGAAGGTCCCCCCCTTCGGCCAGCGCCCAGCTCACACTACACCCGACCCCTATGGCCCCTCCCACAGATGGTGAGCACATGGGAAGGGGGACCCATGTTACCCTTTCGGGCTGTGCCCGGCCAGGCCCCATGGGTGCAGGCCCGGCTTCGAGCCCCACTTCGAGGCCTGGCTCCAGAGGGGGGCCCCGGCTGACCCGTGTCCGGGCAAGGGAAACCTAGATCCATATATTTTGTTAGTCATAGGGGTTTTTGGAGCCGTGCTTTGTCTGGTCCCTCACCTAGGACCTGTTTGCCATGGGTGACCCTACCAGGGGCGTGAAGCCTCAGACAACTTAGCTCCTAGGATCAGTGGGACACACAAACCCCTACACCACGATAAGGTGACAGCTCAAATCATCTTTCCCCGTTGAAATTAATGAAAATGCCATTTATCCGTTCCAGCCCAAATTTTGCATCACTTTTTAATAAGAAAAATAGCACGCCACAGTATCATAATTGAATATAATGTAAAGAATTAAACGGTCTGTGCATCATGATTTTACCCTTCAGTGCCGATTGTCATTGTGCTGCTCCTTCTGGTGTGTGCCTTGGCCACCAGTGGGAAGTATAATACTTAAAAAATAAATACACGAAGCAGATGGTCTCCTAAGCTCAGCAAACTACAGTAATATCAGTCGTTTATTCGCAGAAGATAAAACATATATGCCTGTGAGTATTGTTATATTATCGGTCTACATTGTGTTTGTGTTCAAATAACCATTGCTTAAAGGGTTACACCTACCATCGTTGCCAGTTTCATTAGCCTGTCTATGGCATTTTGCATTATGTAATAATATTAAAAACATCAAATGCACAACATGTAATTCAGCTCGTTTTTTGTTTATTATAAATTTAAACCACGAGTGGGAATAAACAGCTTGAAGCTTGAAGACACTTGGTGTCTTTTTAAAATATTTATTTACTATTTGTTGCTGGTCGTGAAGTTTGCTGCCACCATTTACCCCTTGTAGCTCAAATTTTTGCTCACAATTCAAGGTGAAAAAAAATAATGCAAGCGATGGCTCACAAAAAAACACAAGTTGGGTCGCTCATAAGTGCAGGTATCACTGTTGACATCACATGCCACCCAACTGGGCCTTGCCTCTTAAAGGCACATACAGTATGCAACACAGACACTACAATATGTTTAGTATTTCCTATATATTTCATGCTAACAATTTATTTTGTGATCAAATGTTTCCAACATGTTTAAACAATGTGTCTTAATAAAGCGTGTGGGATAGCCAATGGTTCTGGAACGTATCCCCCACGATAAAGGGGGTTTTACTGTACTGTACATTTACAGTTTTGATTCTTTAACATTTTTCTTGTGTGCTGCTACAATCAAAAGCGAAATTTAAAAAGCCTGATTCTATTTTATTCAATCATCAGTGGAGTTACTCCCCAATCAAAGCAGCTAGTAGTTAGCTCCACCCACAGCGCCAGCCTTCCTTTTGATTATTCCAACTCCAGAACCAATCCCAAAAGAATTGAGTCCTCAAAGAAACACAACGGCAACAAACACAAACCCCCCCCTAAAAAAAAAACAACTCAGCCATCTCTCATGCGCTTTCTCCATTTTTAACAGCCCCCTTCGTTATTTTCTCCATCCGTCAAAGGCAGCAGTAATTATTAATGAGTGCCTCCCTATTCTCTCTGCATTATGCATGAGAGAGCCTTGCTTCTTGAAAGCACGGGGTAATGGGGGGGTTGGACCAAAAGAGGGAGGGGGTCCCGGGGTCACACGTGCCCACTCGCACAAACGGCGCCGCCTCGCGGGGGTCACTGACCTACACCCCGTGAAAATATTAATTAACCCCTACCAACAGGAGGAGCGGCGGTGCTCAAAACAAGAGCATTTCAAAGTGGCCCCCTTTTAAACGCTTGACAGACAAATGGAATGGGGAATCAGACAGACGCCTTAAAGGCCTTGCATTCCTCGTTTGAACCTGCTGGGATTTGGAGCAGCAGCAGCAGCTCGGCAAGATGGTTCTCATTGTTTATCCTCATCCTTCACTCTTTTTTCCAGAGGCTTTTTAATCTTTTGGAGCCCCACACACCGCCCCTCGCTCATTTCCTGCCGACACTTTAAAGCGTGCGCACGTTTGAACCAAAAAGAGCAGAGCGGGGGGGATCAAGTGTGAGGCCGCCTTGTTGATGCACTCGCTGTTGCACTCGCAGGGTGCGCCTTTCTTCCAGAGCCTCCGCTGCTGCTTTGACCCTCTTTCATTCCAACCCCCCGATGTATTTTTACGTAACGAGCCTTCATCCGCTAACAAGTGCCGGAGCAGGGATTAGCTTCATCTCGCCACGTACTGTCCCTGCGGCCTCCTCCTGCCTCTGGATTTCTGAGAGGGCCATGCAGCGCTCGCACGGATGTAGAACAAGAGAAGACTGCAAATGAGGCAAATTAAGAACGCGAAGAGGGGCGCCTTACGTAACGGCCGTCAAGAGATGTTAAAGCCGGTTCTGTTCAGTTTGGTTTGTTTCCACCGTATGCGAGATGGCGGTAGCTGGGTCACTTAAAGTGCCTACCACCTACCTCTATATTTGAACCCAATACATCCATCTGTTTTCTTTACCGTATATCCTGAGCTGACTCTGGTCAAAAGCCGGACGACAGTAATCCCACACTGTTTGCGTCCCCGGACTGCAGAGAACAGCGAAAAAACAGGCAAAACTGACGCCCCCTCAAAAATGTTTATAATTGCCTAGGCAGTGGTGCTTTGAGATACATCATGTTTATTTTCATCTCCAAAGTGCAATATGAATAAGAAATGTGACTGAATTGTTCACAAGGCACCAACTTAAATTCAAGTGAGCTATATTCAAGCTATTTCATGACTTTTTGAAAACTTCCTCTGTTTTTATTAAAATGAAAAACAACACTTACTACAGTACATTCCAGAAAAGTGGAAGCCCAACATTGCTAATTGAAAATTACACAGGTCCAACACATTCGGCTTTCTCCATTAAATCAACTTCTGCCTGCTTTTCAGTGTAGTAATGATGATTTTTTTTTTAAAATAGTCTCTCTGCATGACCATTCATAAGTTGGGCCCGGCGACACTATTTTTAGCACCGTTTTTTTGCCTTTTGATCTTCTAGTGGTTGACAATCCACAGCAATCTATTTGGCCAGTGGAATCGTTCATTTGTCAGCCGTGGATTTACTCATTTTGGCTCTCAACCGAGTCATCTTGTTGAGTGTGGATTGGGGACGAACTGGGAAGGTTGTCTGTGCTAGCTACAACAAGAGCTCCAGTGATATGAAAATTCTTTCGTTCGCAATTTGCACACAATTGTGCTTCTATAAAGGTTTCCACCCTGTAGCTTTTAAAAGCTAATACAGTATTTCCGCCTGCCGAACCCAGCAGACTTCTAATTGGTTTCGATTGTAGTTCCTTGTGTTGTGTCCTGTGCATCATTACGGGTATACCGGGAACTCGTGCAATCACAAACCTTCCACGCTGTTTGAAGCTCAAAACTACAGTAAATTGCAATAAAATGTGTCAATTTTTTTGTTGGGTTATTTTTTCTGTAACTAATTAAATGTAAAGTCACTGATGGTGTAGTGGTGCACTCGCCTGACTTTGGTGCGGGCAGCGTGGGATCAGTTCCCACTCAGTGACGGTGTGAATGTGAGTGTGAATGGTTGTCCGTGTCTATATGTGCCCTGTGACTGACTGGCGACCAGTTCAGGGTGTAGTCCGCCTTTCGCCCGAAGTCAGCTGGGATAGGCTCCAGCGCCCCGCGACCCTAACCAGGATAAGCGGTGTGGAAAATGGAAATGGATAATTAAATGTAATGTGGTAAACTCTCAGCCTTAATAAATAACTTTGCATTTAAATCTGCTTGCTTGATGCTAACACATAATGGGAAATTCCATAGTCAGGCTAATGAATAGCATCTACATAGTGGTGTTATAACACTTTAAACAACAGGTAGTTCAACACAAATGGTGCAGCAACACATGTAGACAGACAATATAACAATATTCAGAGGAATATATTCTTTATCCCTTCCAAAAAAATGCTTAATATTACTGCAGTCTAGTCACTTACATTAGTTTTTGAAACACTCATTTGTGCCTGCATGACGGTATTATACTGCCCCACAGTGGCTGAGTTGCACACACAAAAAGGAGCCGCAATTAATTGATGATAAATTAAATTCTTTACATTTGTTATTTATTTATGTTCTCTGGTTTTATGAAGTACAATCTTACAGAGTTGTATTTTCCTTATTAAAAACAATTTATAAAAGGTTTAGTTTTTTGGGAGAGATGGAATGGATTAATGGCCTTTATTCATTTCAATGGAGAAAGATGATTTGAGATACGAGTGTTGTGAGTTACAAGCGTGGTCAGGTCAAAAATTAAGCTCATATCGCAAGGAACCACAGCAGTGGGACAGTTAGTGTTACAAGGGCTGCATTTATTTTGCCCTTCTTTCTTAAACACTTTTGTGCTTTTTTGGGTGCAATTACATTAATAACAAATCTAATGGTGGGTAAAGATTGCACGGTGCTTGACAAATATCTTATTGGAGGAAATGGGTTTAAAATCACTCCAATCAATCACCCAGGGAGCATAACGGAGGTGACCCCAGGAAGCAAGACTTTTAAGAAATATTACCAGAGAATAGATGAATAATTGTTTTACTCAAACACGATAGCAAAAGGAGGCCTGATGGAAAACTCTAAGCTAGATGTCACATTTAGTGGTGTAACAGGAATCACAACCAGGTCCTGCAAGGGATCAATGGTTGTTGGACTGGGACCAAATCCCAACCGTCCAATTCTCGACGCTTATGGAGTATTCTGTTCATAGTTTTTAGTTAGTTTTCACGTGCCAGTCCACTGTTAGTATTGTTCGTATGGTTTACTTTATTTCGGACTGCTTTTTGCAGAATGGTGCAAAAGTAGGTATAGTACTAAGAGCTATACTGAGTTCTTTAATATTTATATTTTTGTTGATTTCTTTTTTCATACTTCTTTCTAACTGTGGCAAGTATATTTTATCTGACGGTGTACTAGGGTCACCTAGTGAGAAGAATAAAAAAGCAGAGACGTGATTTAAAGTCATCATGACGACTTTCAAAATCGACAGGATGCTTTTTAAAGTCATCATAATGAGATATAAAATCGTCATGACGAGATATAAAGTCGTCACAATGAAATTGAGTGTCATTACAATGAGATTTAAAGTCCACAATTGACGAGAGGATCCCGGTTGACGACCAGCGGGCACGTGGCACTCGGTTGCTATGCCAGGATACGCTCTCGTCAATTGTTGATTTTTATAAGTTAACTGTGTTAACCGGGATCCTCACATTAAGTGTTGACTTTAAATCTCATCATGATGACTTTAATCTCAACACGACGACTTTAAGTCGCGTCCTGTTGACTTTAAATGTTGTCATGACGACTTTAAATCAAGTCTCAGCGTTTTATTTTCGTCTCACTAGGTGACCCTAATATGCCATCGTAATTGGATGCTCTTTGCTTGACAAACATTTTGGGGTGTTGTCAAAGTATATTGAAGGAAACCTCACACTGCTGATGATGTGTAAATTCATGAGAAGCATGCCAAGAAATTCATAACAATAAAGACCTCTGTATCAAAGTGTGCTTGAGGGTAAACTACAGGAATGTGCAAATGCTAAAGGCCTGCAATTTGAGCAAAAATAGAGATTTTATTTAATGGTAATTTATATGTTACTTTAATTGTGACTTAAACTACTGCCCCCCCCCACACACACAGCTTTTGCAGCTCACTGTATAGGCAATTTTTATATTGACGCATAATCTCTTTGCATGAGGTTTTGCGTGTGCGCACAGACATTTTTGCGTGTGCGCACAGACAACCTTTGATATTATCCTTGTGTGCTGCTCCTGTCCACTTTGTCCACTGTAAAACCACCACTTCCCCACTGAGGGAATAATAAAGGCTGACTCTATTCCACCACCATTTGCACTACAGTGCAGTCCAAATAAATGATAGGGACAAATGGTTGATGATTGCAGCCTCCCCTATGTTTTTCTTTATTTTTTTTATTTTTTTGGGGTGGTGGTGCGTTCGTGCTAGAAGGTTGTGGCGTGCCCTGCGGTCCCGCTACGACTGCGTGTGCGTGCCAGCACAGCCCTCACTCTCCCTCTCTCGCTTGCTCTTCTCTCTCAGCTGCTATTTTTGCCCTAGTCTTATGTAAGCCGCCACTGATGCGCTGGAGACAGAGGCAGAGTTTGGGATGGTGAGAGCATCCCCGGTGGACGCACACACGCACACATACACACACACGCACACACACACATGAGCATTTGCACGTGCAGTCTCTCTTTAAGGGGAGCGAATGTGTGACAACATAGCCAAACAGTAAAGTGATGCTCGGCTGGCAAAATGGTGTATGGTTGTGTGTGTGTGTGTGATGGGAGGACGAAGTGTACATCTACATCATGATCACTGTTGTTGCTTGCGTGTATTTTCCACAACGGGGGCTCTCAAAAAACGTGACTTCATGGTTCTGGGCATGCTGTCAGAGCCCAGTGACCCTTTCGCTCTTTATTTTTAGCTACGTCCAATCTAACACATTATTCTTGCGCTACTCAAATGAGTCCAAATAAGTAAAACACACACACACACATTTTCCAAATACAGCACAACTCCCGCAGAGTTACGCACAGTATGATATTTACGGGATATTTTGATAAAAATAACGACAACATTAAGCTTGAGCAATTACGCACTAATCAATATTTTGAAAGTATATATAAGTTGCTGTACTATGTAACTGAAGGAGTCATTTGTACAGTAAGTATTAGGGATTTAAATGTACAGTATTCCTATTTTTTCAGGTATGGAACATTCGGTACGGTACCCGCACAGAAAATACAGGTGCACCGAAAAAATTATATCATTAAAAAAAAGTTGACTATCAAATCATCCCCTATGGAAATGAATGGAAAGGCTATAAAACGTTCCCGCCCCACTAAAAGTACCAACACATTTTTATAAGATGTTTTAATAATAAAAACTAAACTCTACAGTATTGTACTTTATAAAAATATACAGTAATGATATCATTATATATGCACACACGTGCATTTGCACGTGCAGCCTCCCTTTATGGGGAGCGAAAGTGTGACATCAACTGCACTTTCGTCAACTCTTTTGACAAATGTGAAAATTTCCTCCATCCATCAATTTTTCATAGCACTTCTTTACTCCTTTACTTGTCTGCTTGCACACTGTAAGGGGCACAAACTAGTTTATTGTGTGTTGTTCTTACCTACGAAACAGCATAAGTTGAGAACATCGTAACCCAAGGACCCCCTGTACTGATACTGCAAGAGATAAATGCTAAAATATTGCAATATTTTGCCCTACACATAACCGCAGTGTATCTGCATTCTGGATTTTGAGCACAACTATACCATAAAAGCCCAAAGAAAGAGAAAAAAATATATATCTGCGGTGGACACAAGCCAATGTATTAAGGTATTCCGATGGGATATAATTATCACTTGTTCTCGAGCTACCAAGGCCACGGATGGTTCTGTTTTCTTCAAGGGCATAAAAAGCACAGATGTATGAAGCAGACTCTGCAAAAGCTGCAATTGTGAATTCCACCTTTTTTCCACTTTCTCATCAAAACACATACCTTCTGTTCTATCCTTATCTATTCACATTTTATATCTTTTGTTGCAAGGTGCATAAATGGTGCTCTAATGAGGCATTTTTGTTGTTGTTAGTCTTCTTCCAAACAGACGTCTTTATAAATTTAACATAATCAAAAGGATGCCCTGCGATTGGCTGGCGACCAGTTCGGGGTGTACCCCGCCTCTCGCCCGAAGATAGTTGGGATAGGCTCCAGCACGCCCGCGACCCTAGTGAGGAGAAGCGGAATGGAAGATAATCAAAAGGACATGCAGAAGAAGTGCACCCCCACACGCACACGTGCCGGGCAATCACCATAAATTACGTCCGTCAAGCATGCGCCAGGGTGTAATAAGTGACACCTGGTAATGAGCACACCATGTGTGGGGGTGGCAAAGGTCAGGGTCAGAGTTCAAGGTGACCTCCTGTGTTTTTTTTTTTTTTTTTTTTTTTTAAGAAGGTTGAAAATTGAGGAGATGTGGTGACTCAGGGCGACATAGGAGTACCCCCAAAAGGGAATTGGCGTGTGTCGCCGCCAGCTGGGGTGAAGACATGATTATTGGGGAATATTCATGCTCATTTGTTGGGGACCAACGACCACCAGTATGACTAAGCAGATGGGCTGATTGGCTTCTATTTTGGGATTGGATCCCATTCATGCCACAACAATAGGCAAGCTGCAATGTCGGTTTTGTTGCATTTGTACCTCCTTTAAAAATTCATTCATTAAATATGCAAGTGCATCATGTAAAGTCCAGACTTGGCAGTTACAATGTCTCGAATAAGTTCAAATGGATAATTCAATTCAAATTTCACTATGATGGAGTGGACATGTTAATCTTGAAAAACTCCAATATCCAATATTTTTCCAGCTTCTTTTAAAAAAAATTGTATTGAAAGTTATGGAGTTCGATTTCTGATTTTACTGAAAGCACAGAACAGATTTCGAACACCCCAATTAGTGGATTAGCTTCTACATCTGTTTGTGTGAGCCATCAAGTTCGCGCTTGTTTTTGCAAACCTTTAGTAAATCACACCATTGTTTTGTACAGTGGTAAAGAACAACTGTAGCCACAACAACTCAAAAGCACAAAGACTTCTCATCTAAACGTACACATACAGTAATCCCTCATTTATCACAACAGTTAGGTTCTGGACCACCCCTGCAACAGTTGAACTCCGCAAAGTGGCGACCATTGTATTTTTTATTTTTTTGATGATTTATATATTAAAGCTGGATGAACATTCCCAGACTCTTATGAATCTTCCCCACACTCCTATTAACCTCTACTACAGTCTTATAAACACTTTATATACTCTTAAACACCTTTTAAACTCATACATACAGTAATGTACAGTCATACTGTACACTATGTACATTTTATTGCTTTTAATGTGTTTTAATGAATTTTGTGTGTTTTAAAAATTTTTTTTTTTACAGTTTTAATGCTTTAGGCTAGGAAGCGTTTCTTTGACCACAAAAAAATTATAGCTTACACTCAAAATCCTGCAATGTGGCGACTTATACATGATACGAATATTGAAACAAAATTTGCAAAGCACTGAATCAGCAATAGGCGAACCGCGACATAGCGAGGGAACACCGTATTGTTTTATTTATTGGCCGAAGTGTGCATATATGTGCAAACACTATCAAAGATAAAGAACGGATATGCTCGTTCACTGATGCAGCATCAGTAAGTCATATCATAAATAGTACATGGCCTCAAAAAATAGGAAGGATGGAGGGAAGAAGAGGCAAAGGAGACAAAGAGGATGACGAGGAGAGCGGGTAAAGGCCTTGGTTGTTAAGATGAACAGCGGCGGGGGTGGAGGTGGGGAGCCGAGGAAGAGCAGGGATGATGTTGTGGGGGGGTTGGATGAGGAGCTGGGAGGAGAGAGTGACTAAGAGATAAAAGAAGAGCGAGGGGATGAGAGAGTGTTTATGTGGTGAGCGGATGGCCTCAGGGAACCGTCGACTCGCTGCGCTGCTCTGCGGATGTGCTGACGGGCCGCACGTTCGCTCAGTCGCTTGCCTTGTGGGCCCGCCGCAAAGAAGGAAAGGGGCAGGTGAGACGGGTGAGGAAAGAAGCCAAGTTAGGTTCTACTGAGATTGGAGGCATACATTAAAAATAAATAAATAAATGGATCTGGAACATGTTTGGTTAGGTTAGGGAATAATAAACTGATTGCGGAGCTTAACACAAAGGGGGGATGAGATATGTTGGAACAGCTAGAAAAGACGATCCTTAAGGGAAAACATGGAGGGGAAAAAAATCAAGGCCTTCCTGTGAACCAATATGGATGTATGAGCAATTAAAATGGGAATAAGTTGGCAGCTTTATGCGTGTAGGCGATTGTATTGTCGTAAATATCAAACTGTGTTTCCTGCCTCTGCCGCCGTTGCACTTTGACACGCCGATGTTACTTTTGTGACTTTGTGTGAGGTTGCATTATTGAAGAGTCATTATAACGCAAGACATAAGGGTGCTTTGAATTAAAAATTATTTTTTTTTAGGGGGTGGGGTGGAAGTAGGAGGTCTGTGTGTATGTATGTGTGCGTCTGAGGGGGGGGGGGTCGTCTTTATGCAACATCCCAGAGAAACCAGCAGACTGAGACTAGTGTTGCTGAATATGGAAAGAGGACACACGGCAAAGGCTGCTGGGAGTTTCTGATTGGCTGCTAATGTTGCTATCCGGGCCGCGATTGGCGGAGCCGACGCGAGCCCCGACATCACGTTGTCGGGACTAAACCCCTTTGAACTGAGGCAAAGCGGAGCAGTGCACATCTCGAAACAGCGTAACATGCATCCATACGTGACAGCCGCCGCCAACAAAGTGCGCAAGGGTGGGTTCTCCCCCCTGCTCCCCCCGCCCCAAAATCATAAACTCCTGTTTTTCTATACAGTATATAAGTGATGAACTTCCTTCCTCCACTACGCCATTCTCTTCCGAGTCCATCACTGTAAGGTGGACGGAATAAATTGGCGCTTAAGCATGCGTGAAGGCACAGCCAGCGGGCCACATCACGCCACATTTGTCAAATCAGAGGAATTTTTTATTTTTTTTTGGGCTGCACGTGAACCCAAAATCTGTGAAGGCGGGTGGTGGTGGGGTGAGTAGGGTAGGCGACAACGGCACTAAGTTACGCGAGTACCTCTTTTAATGAGTAAAAGAAAATAGAAAAATGTGCGCTTCTTTTGGAAGGTTTTCTTAACTGTGGCATGGAGTGCATAGACAACAAACGGCGCAGGCTGTAAATAAAACATGAGAGGAAGACAGGGCTGTGAGTCAGGGGAAACGCATGACTACTCGGCACAGCCCCCTCGGTGTGTCTTTGCCCATGGTGTTGACACACAACACGGCCTACAGCTCCACTGTAGCTCCGCTGCTCTCCAATGACCTTGACGACCCCTTCATTTCACCCCTTTTCATCCTTGCTTCCGATGCGACACTCGCCGGCCAGCGTGCTCCAATTTCAAAATTTCCCATTGAGATAAATACGACATTGTCCCCACTGCTCTCCAATGACCTTGATGACCCCTTCATTTCCCCCTTTTTCATCCTTGGTTCCGATGCAACACTCGCCGGCCACCGCGTTCCAATTTCAAAATTTCCCATTGAGATAAATTCTTCATTGTCAAACCTTTATTAACTGTCCAGGCAATGATTTAAAGGAAACATTATATGGAGAAATCAACTTTTTAACCAATTGTGAGGATAAGCGGTACAGAAAACGGATGGATGGATGCATACAAATAGTGAGGTCTCTGGAGTGCCTGTCTAACCCTTCAAGATATCCACAATTACTTCATGTGTACAGACAAATTTATACTTTGTGAAAACAAGTCTCCATTTAAATGTTTCAAAATTTAGTACATGACAATTTTAAGTTAAACGCCTCAAAACAATTAATCGATTGGCAAAATAATTTTCGATGAATTTGATGATCGAATATTTGTCGATTAATCGATTAATTTTGACACATCTAATGGATGGATGCCCCTGATATTATGTGACAGCCAAAAGATAAGTAGAGCTGCATTAAGTTTTGTCTGACACACAGATCAGCGTTAGTTAACAGCATTAGCTTCTGATAAGTGACACGATTCCACAGAGAGCAACACGTTGACATGTGGCATTTGTGTTTGGTGATGTGTCCATGTGCCACATACAAACAGTGTAGTGTATGAAGTAGGGATGTCCCGATCCGATCACGTGATCAAAAATCAAAGTGACAAAATAATCCAAAGGTACAAAGATCCTGCCAGATGGAACAGTAATAGTTTTGCTTTATATTAAACAATGTAACTTTTCAGGGTATTTTTAGTACCGGTATAAAATAAGTGACTGAAAGTTATATTAAATAATATTAAAAGGGCTGCAAAAAGCCAAATGAAAATGGAAAACATAGACAGTATGCAGTGAACCTGATGTCTAATGACTTTTAATTATGAAAATTCCATGTCCATTTCTACGACATTTAAACCGTATTTTTCCCGTAAAATTTGGGTCAAACTTTACCAGCACTAAGGCGTTTTAGAGTTGATGCACCGCTGTATTTGGGTCATGTTGAATATATAAGTGCAATCATGACGGATTCAAAACATGACGGCATGGACTAAAGTAATGTCACTGAGTACATGCGGTGTGTGTGCGCATGTTCGTGTGTGTGCAGCGGTGACAATCAGGCCTATAAATCTTTGATTCGCCTCCTCCCAACTTGTCATACCCCCAGCGCCCTTTCGTCTTTCCATTCCATGTGAGTGAGCAGAGTAGCTCATTGCCTGTCCTCTCGCTCCCTCCTCTTCCTCATCCAGCACCCTCCTGGTGCTTTACTGTTCTTACATCACCTCCTCCAAGTGAGCAGGCCAAACAGAAGATTCACTCAGAGACGGAGAACTTGTACAATTTCTGAGTTCAACCAAACTCGTCGGGGAAAATTATACCACAAACGTCACCCAAACATTTGGGAGGATTAACTCCGTGAATTGAGTTTTTTTGCACTACAGGAGAGTAAAGACAATGGCAAAAAGGGGAAATGCGATGATAAAATATAAGCAGGAGATATTATTACAATTATTATTATTGAAACACTTTTGGAAAATAATGTCACTTTATGTTGTTTTCGTACTTTCTTCAGACTTCAGATTGCCTCGAACGACCTTACAGTTGCGAGTTACAGCGCCAGGTGTTGCTTTCGCTCACACTCGACAGCCTTTTCATGTAGGAAAATTCTTTTTTTGAATGTCATTCTGTAAATAGATTGTTTATATTTGCCTATACTAAGAATTTAAACCCTAAATATACCCCAAACTATTATCCCAAAACACTAATATAATTTCAAACTCAACATTACAGATTATTTGATTTTGAAAAAATGCACCAGAAATGCTTTGGCGTGTATGTCACCTCTTTACAACCCGTAAAAATATCTATTACTACGTTCCTATTAGCCATTCTATTATGTTTGTTTTTGACTCAGTGATACAAAGACACTCTCATTTTTTTAAATACATACCATACATGGCAAACTGTACCTGCTGTTGAGCAGCTAGCCATTAGCAGCTGTTCAGCTGTCAATTTGTGTGGTTCAACAGCAAACAGGACCTTTCTCTGCATTATCTTGAGAAGTTTATTACCCTGCTTTCTACTGCACCAATCCAATGAGGACCCTCACCTGTCTGTCAGACCTCAACTGGAATCTTCCATTACGCTGCTTTTTGCTGTCAAGGCAGTCGACTATGCTAGTGGCCAACGCTATCTACTGGCTGTGTTGTATACAAATACAAAATGAAAACACTCGCAAGGAGCATGGAGGATACGCTTACACCCGTTAAATCCAACTTTCTGCCTAATTTCACTTTATAAAACTGCCTTGTTTTTTTACATCCTCTTATTATGTTTGTAATCTATATTTTACACTAAAATGCTAACTGTTCTTTATTAACAACAAAAGATTTGTTGTGTTTTCAGAGGCTGGAACTGATTATTTCAATTTATTTCAGTGGGGATAATTGATTTGAGATACAAGTTAGATGCGAGCTTGGTCACGGAACAAATTGTAAGTCAAGGTACCACTACGTATCTATTTTTTTTTAAAAATATTGACTGATTATGAAATGTTACACAATTTTGGGATTTACAGCGCACATAGGAAACCGGCTCCCACTGTGCGGATATTTTGGGGGGAGCGTCACAAACCACACTGGCATGTCCCTCCATGGATGGCTGGATGTCAGACACATTAACACAGTCTGCCATTGACTTATACCCATGAGACCTCCCCCGCCAACACTACGTACTCGTCTGGGCAGAATCCTTCTGCTCCAATACACCCTTCCCGTGTCCCCTTCGGGATGCCTCTAGTTTGATAGGCAACGTTTTTTGGGGTGTGTGCGTGCGAGCGCTACTACCTTGTGTCGGATCGTGATTCTCCCAGAAGAGTTTCAGCAGCTCGACGAGGCTGATGTCTTTGGGAGAGAAGACCACCCTCACCACCTCAGTGTGTCCAGTCAGACCTGCAGGACAGAACACAAAAAGAAAAAGCTACCTAAGATGACGGGGAGAATTTGAATTCAATTGTCAAATTCTGGTTAAAAAAAAAAAAAAAAAAAAAAAAAGATTACATCAAAATATTGTAATGCCAAATCCAAGTTGCTCAAGACTCTATCCCTTTTTTTCTTCTTTTTTTTTATTAGCACCAGGTGTAGTACATGATATGGTAAAATCTTGATTGTGGAATTCTAAACTTTCATAATTTAAAAAAAGTATTAATACACATTTTTCATTTGATTCAGGTGTGCCTTCTTTATTTACTGCTCTCTCCAGAGTAAACTGGAGAGATCCTATATATAAAATACAACTTGTAGGTCCAGAGATAAAGGATTTTCCCCCCTCTGAATAAAAAGTGGACGGAATATGCATATAAAGCTGGAGTGACAAGGTCGCCGATTTTGTGTTTAGGATAATAGCTCAGGATAATCTTTCAGAGACATCTGAGAATCGGGCCTTTGATGGAAATTGTGAAGAAAGGCTCAAATTCATCCCGATTGTCAGTCTGTGTATACCCCGCTGTACTGATCCTTGTAAAATGTACTGTATATTGCATGCCGGGTAGCAGGCTTACACTGCACATATTTTTTTTTTTTCTCACCATATCAACAAGCTCTCCGTCCGGTTGTTTTGATCGGTTGTGTGTGATCGCTGTATTCACACATGTCCAAACAAACTGCACCGAAGGGCTAAATGAAGCGTTCAACCCGAGTCAACTGTACAAGGCAGGTGCGAAAAATGCCTTGAGGGAGGCACGCGTCGAGATTTGATGCCACTGTGACTTTGACAAAGTATCCTGTCCTCTCAACCCCCTGCAGTCGAAACTTTTTTCCTCCCCCTTCAAACTATCGAACACCGCCTTTACCCGCTCAGTTCTTTTTGTTGTAACTCTGTAGGAGCTGTTAGCGCAAACGTGTTCTCAATCTTAATTCCTATGCATTTATATTCTTAATGTGTCACATTCCCAGTTGTTTACTCTGACCAGTTTTGAAAAAGTGACTTGCAGAATGTGATATGATATACACCACATGATACTGACATTGGAGCGTTTCTATTGTAAATAAATCTGGCATGTTGAGGCCTCCATACAGGCCAATTGGGGCTCATTTGGGCAATTTCCCTGGTAGGACGTCATCAAAGTACGAGCCCCGCAATTTGCTTGAAATGGCTGCTTCTAGGCTGTTCAATTTCGGGCATGGCTCCTCAACATTTACACCTAATTTTGTGTCAATCGGTGAAACTGCTGATGGGAGTTAATTTGATACTTTTGGGGGGTTCTTGTTCAGAAGCCCTAAAATACAAAAATTAACAACAGGATGCACACATTTGGTGAGATTTTGGGAACGTTGAGGGCCCCCAAAAGGCTGAATTCATCCAACCTCCAATTAGGGATCATTCGGGCGAATTTCCTGGTAGGGGTTCGTCCAAGTACGACCCGTTGGAATTCATCTGAAACGGCTGCTTTAAACCAAAATGTCTGACTTCCTGCTCAATTTCGAGCATGAGTCATTGAGACTTTTAGGTGTGACCTATTATGTCCACCTAATTTTGTGTTGATCGGGGAAACTGGTGAAGAGGGCACATTTTTTTCAAAGACGGATGAGGAGATTTTAGGGGCCCCTTAACTACATTTTCACCAAAATTGGTGAGTTTTTGGTCATGTTGAAGATGCCAAAGATTCCAAGAGGGCCTTTGCACTGCCTGGCGCTCAGGCCCCTAATAAGTAATGCATTCAATGACAACAACTTAACCTCTTTTGTCACATCACCACTCTTGAGTCTGTCCTTTAATTCTTATGTAGCATTACTCGTGCTTCCATCAGGCCTGTCTGTTGGACCGTTCCAACCCTGTTGCATTGACAGCTCTTCACCACGATGCCGTGGCCGACGTTCCGCTCCGTCACGGCCACTGGAGCGACGCCTGCACCTTCTCTTCCGGCACTTCTTTCCTTTGGATGTTCTTTCCCGTCAGAAAGTTGTTTTCCCGCCCTCCCCTTCAAGCTGTATCTGTCATCCAGCTCCATCCTATAACTGACGCACAATCCCTTGAAGGGCTTTCACTCAGAATGTCTGCCAGCCAAAGCCCAAAGCGTCTTCCTCGCCCTTTCCGTGTCCGATCCTGCTTCGCCCGCCATCGGGACGTCGCACTCGTTCTCTATGCGCCTCTCGGAAAGCAAGAGGAGTTCATAATTAAAGCGCACCAAACAGAGCCAGACATCTTCATTTGAATTATATATAAATGCACTACATGGATCTATTAGAATCTTGATGAGGAAACACACACACACACGCACACCCGCACAGACACACACACACGCACGCACACACACACACAAACACATGGACACATGCAGGTAACTGGGATGTTTGAGGGCTTTGAGATTTAAGCTCATGCCAAATCACAGTCTCGGGTAACGGAGCCCACTGATGGCGCATCATACGCGGTAACCTCTGCTGAGAAACTCCGCAGTACAGCATAGAACGCAACCCAATGCGTACAAGTAGGTCATGGGTGGGTGGGGATGGTAGAAGGAGGAGGTGGGGGGTTGGTATATGCAGCCCATCTGGAGCAGTACATTCTGAGTTTGCCTGCAGATGAAGGGAAGGCGGAGAGACGACGCGAGAGCTATAATGAGTCCGACTGTGGTAATTTTTCTGGTGCATCACACCGAACGACAGATCAAAAAGTAGCGAGTTGTCTCGCCAGTGCACTCCTCAGAAGGAATTGAGCTTAAAACTCATCAGTAGAAAAACATCATGGGTTAAGTTCAATACCTGAGCAGACCTCTTCATATGTGGGGTTGGGCGTAAAGCCGCCAGCAAAGCCCACCTGGGTAGAGAAAACCCCCGAAACTCTCCAGAAAAGTTTCTCTGCTTCCCAGAAACAGCCCATACCTACACACAAATAACAGTATTGCTGTGACACCATTCAATCTTGGGGCAATTACTGACCGTAAAAAATCTGTGATTGAACCATTTACCAAACATGATCATCTCCATGCCTTCTGGAAAAGGCTCCACAGTGGTGTTTCCGTTGACTGCATGCTTGTCTGTGTGGGAAAAGAAGTGTGAAAAGATGGGGTGGGGTTATTACTCTCAAAAGGTTCAGGGACCTTTGAGGTGGGGTCTTGAGTGCTGAACATATCTAATTGGATAAAGAACTAAAAGTTACTTAAAATGCGGTTCAAGTGATCACATCAATGATTTTTTTGTAAACCTATCAAGTAGGGAGGAAGTTGTAAAAAACAGTGGAGTGCCAGGAAGGGTGGTATAAGGCTGGCACTTGACCTTCTAATGGTGCTTCACGGAATTAGCACACTAAAAAGGAAGTCAGTGTGTGCAAAGTAGGAGTGCATGTGATGTAGGCGCAGCCCACAGATGTGTGAGGGGGATTAGACTTTGCTAAGAAGACTGAAGTGATTTAGCGTGCAAATCTCAGCTAAGCAAGGCTGGTTGGTACAGCAACCACTAATATTAGTCCACAGATAAACAGGCCAATGGGTACACTAAGAGCTTCGACACACACCAATAATGGATGTTTGCTCCGAGGTCAACCCCAGATAGCGCTCGAGCCGCTTAGGGAGACATGATGTGTGACAATGACCTGCACACAAACAAAGTCAAATCGGACTGATAAAATAGTTCATTTCTTGGATGTTTTTATCCTGTAACAGCAGGCCAAAAACCTGAGCTCAACCTCCACTACGTTTCAGATGATGAGATTACTCTGAGCTTAACAATTAATTTTTTTTGTCCTGTCTAGTAGTCCCCAAAGAAGACTGAACAAATCTGACTCCTGTCTGTCTTGTCTCACAATAGCAATTTATTTCTCAAAGGGCATTGCTTCATGATGGAACCTGAAGCCTACAAGACCTTCTTTTGGTACCCAAAGCATAGAACCTCGTGAAGGCGGGTTATTGGCGCAACTGCCGCAGCGTTACGCCCATGTCCTGGCATTCCTTTGTTTGAGCATTGTCCATCTGTCTAGTATACAAGCTTCAAATGTGGTAGCAATCGGATAAAATCTCCAAGACAAATTTGTCTTTGAAGGAAATGACCCTAAATGACCTTTAAATCAAAATGGCAGACTTCCCGTGTCTTTTCAGGTATGGGTGTTCGAGACTTAATTGTGGGTCTACTCATGATGGATATGTTTACCAAATTTCATGTTGCTAAGTAAAACTGTTTTCAGGGGTTGCATTTGCTTTGACCTTGTGGATCTGACTTAGGAGTTAGGAGATGATCCAGATGAGGTGGCTGGGGCATCTGATTCGGATGCCTCCCTGGTGAGGTGAGCTGGATGAAGTGGCTGGGGAGAGGGAAGTCTGGGCGTCCCTGCTAAAGCTACTGCCCCCGCGACCCGACCTCGGATAAGCGGTAGAAAATGGATGGATGAATGGATGGATCTGAGTTATTAGAGTTTGGTGTTTTATGATGAGCCGTCCAGCCTTGCCGCCATGCTCCGCCCACACGTAACGATGACACCTCAAATCCCTCGCAATGTACCTATCACCTATCTGTCTTGTACTGTATTCGTGGTTCAAATCTGGTTACAATAGGATAAAAACTCTGGGAAGTTCATCTTTGAAGGACATCTGGAAATGGCTGCTCACTTCTCAACAGGACCCCCTGCAGTTCATATGGTCGCTTTTTCCACTTTTAAATGCTATTTCTTGCACTGTAAGTGGTTTAAATTCGTTTAAAATGTTTATAAGCTGTTTTTTTCCTTTGTTTTTAAATGCTTTTAATCATGTAAAGCACACTGAGTTGGATGGACCTTGTGTATGAAATGGGCTATATCAATAAATTTTCTTTGCTTTGCTTTATGATGGACCCCTGGATACAGTGGAAAACATCCCTACAAATGGCGGCCAAAAATATGGAAACCAAAATGGCAGACTTCCTGTGTTTTTTTTTTTGCACCAGTCCTTGATTGTTTCTGTCTGTCTATTGTGAAGGTCTTTCTGGATGTATCATGTTGTCTTCTTTAGACAGCAAACTAGTTATCGACTTTTGACACAGTATGTAGGATCTTAAGTGTCTAGTGCAAACCACCTGCAAAAGTAAACATTCAAGACTTAAATGACAACAAACATGATCTTGTAGAAGCATAAACTCCTAAAACGTAGCCTGTGGCACTCAGGCAGCCCTCGTCTGTCTTTATAGCAGCAATGCCGGGCTATGTCAAAGAGCTCCGTCAGCTGCAATTGAGCCATTAAGTCCACTTGTTCAACTTTCTCAGTCATAAAGCGTAATGTATGTATAGGTGGTGGGAGAACAGAAGAAATTCTCCTCCTACTACGACTGTATTTTGTCCAAATGTGATAAAAAAAAAGTGTGCTAAATATGCCGACTCAGTGAGCGAGCGAACAATGAGCAAGACAAGTGTGGTGTTGGAAGTGGAGGAGGAGGAGTGGGACGAGGAGCGATTGGCCTGCCAAAGCAACAAAGGGATTAAATGGCTAGGAAGATGCAACAGATGAGTGTATTGGAATAATATTTAACAATGTTACGGGTGGATTACAAGTCATGTCAAGTGAAGTCAAGTGAAACAGGAGTTCGAAACAAAATTCTATTGTAGAGAAATTCAGAGGAGAAAAGACTTGGCAGAACTAATAAGGTAAACATCGTTGTACAACACATTGTGGAGTGACCACGTGTCAGAGTCTACTGGAATGCTAATTTCAGGTGAAGTTAAAGACTGTCTTCACATATTGTACCTTCATTTTTAATACTGCACAGTGAACGCCATACTCAAATTCACCTTGAGCGATTTCAAAAGGCGGTGATGCTGTTTTAGTTAGCAAATAAGTTCAAATGGTTTCAATAGTTTAACTTTTATTTTTTGCATTTTTTTTTGGTCCTGTTCGGCTGTTAGGTCAAGAAGAAAGGAGGATCTGTATCCCTTTTATGCCGGAACAGTTTTACTGTGTCATAGTGGAGTTTTTAAGCTTCCGCTGTGGTTTCTTAGTATTATAATTGAAGTTTATTGAGAATCAGAGTCAATCAGTCGAACAGAACAAAGTTTCTAGAGGGGAGAGAGAAATGAAGACAAAAGAAAAAGCACTAATTGTAAACAGGATGAGAAAAGTAAGTCATTACATTATCTACAACAATGAAACATTAAATATGAGTGTTGCATGGGGCTGTAGTGCTACACCCTGTGAGGGAAGGACAAGACAAGCTAGAACAGGACAAGGACAGGAGAAGAAGCATGCAGGGCAAGGGTAGTGAACTCGGCTGTACAACTGAAGTGTGGTGGGATTGACTATGTCAATGATAAAAGTCTATAGGATGAGAGTATGAGTGAGGGGATACACAAGCAATTTGCATATTCAAGATTTATTTGTCGCAATAAGTGAGTGGTCCCACACCCAGTGAAAGAGTCCCAGGGGTGTGTGCCTGCGGACACATGCAAGTGAATTGACACCGTTTTACATGCACAAAGACTGTCCTGTAATTGCTGCGCCTGCACCGCCGAGGCTGAGGACCCCACCCAATCAATCGAGGGGCGGGATCGGGCCCAGGAGTCCACCGAGAGCAACCCGGTGGACAGGACACGTCCCACACCAAGGGAGCCAGGGCGGGCCGCCGGACCCACCGAGGCGCCACGACAACTGGCCACTCGGTGGGGGCCGCAGGGACCCAATGCAACCCCCACCTGCCAACCCGACCCCCCAGCCCACACACCCCGCCAACCCCCTTTGCATCGTCAAAGAGCAAACCATCAACACTTAGATTGGTCAATACAGTGGTGCCTTGAGTTACAAGTTTAATTCGTTCTGTGACTGCTAGTAAATCAAATCGCTCATATTTAAAATCCTCTTTCCCCACTGAAATGAATGCCACTAATCCATTCCTCCATTGAGTACCGAACACAGCAAGTACCGAACACAGCAAGTACATAACGCTGGCGTTAGGCAGAATCCTCACCTCTCCAAAAACATCTTTATTCAGGAAAACAAACTAAAAAACCCAGGCATGTTTGTTGATCCAATAACATTGTATTGTCAAAGAGAGCAAACCATTTTAACACTTTAGATTGGTCAATAATTTGTAGAAATACCAGTATCAATTTCTAAGAATATATGAAACTGACAAAATTTGGTAGATAAGAGGTTTCCGGCCAAGGCCAATGATATGTAATCAATATTGACACTACAATCAATATTGACATACAATTCCCCTCCAGTCCTGTAGGTGGCAATGATACACATTAGAAAATCAGTAACAACTACTGCACAACACACAAGCTTTTTCATAGCTGGATCTGTTGGGTAACTGTTGTTCCAATTTGCCCTAAATCAAGCAGACTGCAAACCCTAAAGGTTTGAAAATTTCGATCTGCATCAAACTGTAATGGCCTTCTGTTACCACCTTTAAAACCTTTGGTGGCAACATGTAAGAAAATGCCTGTTCTCGCTTCTGCCAGCTGCTCACCAACTTCACTTCGTACTGCCTTACCATCATGCCTTACGCTCTTCTAACCAACAAAAGCACGCAATCCGATCGTTCTCACACCAGCTTTTGCTGTGGGTGTGTTCCCTCCTCCCCCTGAATAAAGCAGCTGGCTGAGGTCCAGGCTGTGCCAGGCTTCCACCAGCACCTCCCTCCTCCCAAACCATCAACGACCCGTACGCTTCAACAAGTACTTCACCTAACACAAAAAGATGTTTAGAAAAGTCCAAAACAAGATAGAGGAATTCTCAGACAGGAGTATGTCTAACTTGGAATTGGAAATTGCCTTTCTGTGCTTTCGTTTTCAAGGATGTCCAACGACAGTGGGACTCTTGGGTCATCTTTTGTTGCCATTAAACAGGCATTTGTGCTCAATCAAAATAGCTGCTGGTCACCGGCAGTCGAGGGCAAAGCAACCACCAGTATTTTTTAGTGACAGTATAATAAAGTCCAGTTTGATTAGTTTTTCTGGGCATTTGGCCATTATTCGCCTCCGGTTTTACCCGTGGCCCTCCTCCTCACCAAAATGTGAAGTCCAGGCGGCGAAACATGGGAGGGGCGATATCCCTGGATGCCAAAACCTGCGACGGCAAGGTCGATTTCTGGGCTGCTCGTTTTGTTCCCGTCCCAAAAAAAAAAAAAAAAAAAAAAATCCATTCCCTCATTTCTCTTCCTCTTCCCTCCCTTTCACTACTCCTCTTCCCAGCTTCACACAGGTTGGCAGCAAGCTAGGCACGAGTCGTCGGAAGAGGCTGAAGCTTTATACTGGTGCCAACTACCCTCTGCTGTATTGGAGGATGGGAAGGGGATGAGGAGGAGTAGGGGTAACAGGGGAGGGGAGGCAAGGCTGGTGGGGAGGTGGTCCAAGAATACAGCCAAATGAATAAAACAATGTGGCTTCAGCTCGCTGTTACGGCCCATTCGTCAGGCTTCATGTCTTGTGAAGTTTTCTTGACTTTGAGAGAGAAGATCTGTCTGCTTTCCATAAGTTCCATAAGCAGAGGGGCAAAGATGTGTTACAATAAACCATGCACAGTGAGCTACACAACTACTTTGATAGCCTATCAAATGGCACAGGAAGTAATTGGCTAATCGAGAGTTGGGTACCCAAGTGTACCTGGAGAAAGTTCAGAAGACCCACTGACTCTGGGAGTCCACCATGAAGGGATTCTCCCCTGTACCTTGTGGTGACCAAGCTGTCAACACCTCGGTCAAGGTGGGAATTCTAGGAAATTGGAAAAAGGCAAAATCCACACAGAAAGGCCCCAAAGTTGGGTGTTCAACCTGGAATCAGCGTGGGTTTTCTGTCCTGACAACCAAATCAGTTGCTATTGTGTGTGCCTTGTGTGTTCTT
Source organism: Phyllopteryx taeniolatus (assembly GCF_024500385.1). NCBI lineage: Eukaryota > Metazoa > Chordata > Actinopteri > Syngnathiformes > Syngnathidae > Phyllopteryx > Phyllopteryx taeniolatus. Next base: position 5,790,820 of record NC_084514.1, on the reverse strand, counting down.
TGGACATACTTAGAAAATAAAGATGATTCTGATTCTGATTGACTGCCAAGCCCACGGCACATTCAGTTCTATACAAATTGAAATATGAGTTGAGGGGGTACAATGATGATGGGGCAGAATGGCCAGGGTGCCAGAGTAGTGGTCTCCAAACCCTAAGGTTCCAGGTTCAATCCCCAAGGCCACCTGTGAACACTTCACTCCTTAAACCAGATATCGAACCCCTAAATGCTCCTGATGCTGCATCATCAGTAGTAGACCAATGACCTATTAAAGCACTAATGAGCACTTTTAAGGTAGAACCATCACTATACAAGTGAGAGCCCTTTCAGGAACAAGGTCAACAATAAATGAAAAACCTTGTGGAATTAGATCCATGTCCTTCCATGTAAGTATCTAAATCCTACTGATATTCTGAAACCCATTTCATGTTAACTGCAGTTCATCTCAAAACCAAGTGGCAAAATAAAAAGGACAATATCGGACAAACATAATGTAACATAAGATAATCACGGTTTGAACTAGAGACCCCTTAGTTTCCCTTGGATTCGTATTTGTCACCCTCCCAAGGATTGGGACAATTCTGGATAGTTTATATTCCAGGGTTTCTATTAGGGCTTTAAAGGCATGATTGGATGAGAATCCGGACCTCAACCCCATCAGATACCTATGGGATGAACTCGAAAAGAGACTGTGAGCCAGGTCCAACATTGGTGATCTCAGAAAATCTACAGAGTTTGTGGAAACTCTTCCCAAAAGAGGGATATTGCTTTAAACTCAAAATATTCTTCCATACCTGTAAATATTCTACTACTTTAGTCAGTGAACCATTGTGGATTCAAAACTCAAATAGGAATAAAATATCCATCCATCCATTTTCTGTACTGCTTTATCCTCACAAAGGTCACGGTCGTGCTGGAGCCTAAGGAATAAAATAGTAAGACAAAATATTACAATCCCAAGGCATTATAAGACCTGCATGTAGACCGTTGAACTCTGCGACTATGAGCCAATCTCGGTCTTGTTTTTCATGTATTGTTTATAAACACTATGGATGTTTAATTTCCTAAAAACATTCTGTAAATGCATCTCCACCAAGAAGCTGCTTTTAAAGGTCTGATACTGATGCTGGTCAGCTGACGCCCACTGCCCCTGCTATCCTGTATGGAAGAAATATTGGCAGTCTAACCCGCACTGGCTGAAAATAATAGCTGTTGTGCCCCTACCATGTAGCAATCTGCCACTGAATCGTTCGTGCCAAGGTTCGCACGTACAATAGAAAGACAGTAGAGAGGCAAGGAAGGGAGGAGGAGAACAGGGAGCATCTTCAATAGAAGGGGCCTTTATTTTAACGAGGGGGGATGCACATGTACAGGAAGCTATAATTGACCATGCTTGCAAACATGCACTTCCCCAACTCCCACTCGGGCCACACTCAAACAAACTAAGCTGTCCCCCAAATCCTCCCTGCCGTGAAAAGGGGGTGGAACAGATTTGTGCCATGCGGTGTCTCCGAGCTGCTTGGACAGACGGAGCAGGAACTTACGACGGGGCGGAGCCTTCATGCGCGTAATGCCCAGATGGGCCCTCTGGACCCATCGTCCCATGATGCACTTTGGCAAGAAGAGGCAGGTGATGACTAGGAGAACCAGTCAAACAAAACACACCATGTTTGCTCCTAATAGCGTTGCAGACAGCCTTCTAGTATATATTGTAGGAACTGGACAAAATCATCATAGCTGTGTAAAGAGGGGTCCTAGGATTACGACGACGTTCTGTTCAAATTCCGGTTACATTGCCGGAGAACTCTGTCATAAACTGAGGACCCCATACTTGTATGCGTTAATAATGTTAAAACTTAAGTTTCTTAAAACATTGCGGTCTCAATAAAGTTTTTTATTATGGCGACAGTGTAGACTAATTCCAAGGAATAATCCCAACTATAACTGATCTTAAAGTAGTACACTACACTATTATTCATCCATCCATTCATTTTCTATCGCACTTTTCCTCATAGGGTCACGGGTGAACTGAAGCCTCTGCCAGCTCACTTTGAGTGAGAGGCGGGGTACACCATGGACGACGGGTCAATCGCAGGGCACAGATACAGTACACAAACCTATGGACAATTTAGAGTCTTCAATGAATCTAACATGCATGTTTTTGTAATGTGGGAGGAAGCCAGAATATCTGGAGAAAACCCACGCAAGCATGACGAGAACATGCAAAATCCACCCAGGAAGGCCTGAGGCAGATGGATGATACGACTGATACGACTGCACTACTCGTACTGTACATTCACATTTGTATCCTATATAAATTGACTTTAATTTTCCGGAGGAAAATTCACTTGTATTTAGTAATGGTAAGCACAATCACAACAAAAACATTTTCGCTTCAGAGAGACTTGAACTTTCTGTGTGTTTGTGTGTGTGTATTTCATGTTTCACTGATTAAGATTCAAAAGAGAAAAAGAAGAACTAGGCCATAAGACTCATACAATACAAAAACTAAAATCTAACCAAGATTAAATATTTCCAATCAGGGCAACGTATGCTAGTTTTTCATCTGCCAAGATATTTCTTCTTACCAGGAGGTTTTGTGTACCAGTATCATTTTGCTTGCTCCAAACATTTTTTCCTTAACAAGATAAGTATTATAACTTATTAATATTTTATTGATGGTTATATGTAGATCTTAAAAAAAAGAAATACCATAATTCTACAGGTGTGTTATAGGTGTATTTACACCAGTTTTAAGACAGCTGTGTTTTTTTTTAGGCAAGCTGTTTACTTGTTTTAAGAAATCTAGCCAAGTTAAATAATATAGGCAGATAATTTTGCTTAAATTAAGTTATATATTCCTTATCATTACTTTTTTCTTGTTTTCTCCTTAAGCCCAGTTTTTGCAGTGTAGCTCCCACTCCCATGTTTGTGCGCAAGTCCACCACCAATCCCTCACCTTGACATGACATTAATTACCTGCGACAGCCATTTTCTCCTTTCGTCCGGCGAGGGTGCGCTCCCTGCTCGGCATCTGAGTCTTATCTGACATGTTCTCGAGCCTCAGTGGACACCAACGCAAACGCAGTTAAGCTTGTAGAGGGAAGGAATGGACAGACAAATGGATGAGTGTGGCACACTTGCAAGCCACCACAGCGTGAGGTTGAGGAGGGAATCGGAGGGGGGGAGGGCGGCCGGTGGAAAACACCACGGATATGAATATTCATGGCGCGTGGGCTACGCCGTGCACCGCATAATAACTAGTCAAGGGGTTAATATGACTCTGGCACAAAAGCCTACGCCACAACGCGTGCGGGAATGAAATTAAATTTAAATAAATAACGGTGGTGGCGTGCATGCAAATGAGCCCGTACCATACGACGGCGCTCAGAGGCCACTTCTCAGGTTGGAGCGCGGGCTGCTGCTGTGGCTTTTTTTTTTTTTGCCATTTTGGAGGCGTTAATCCGGAAAGGGGAATAATAGCTTGTTAAAGTGCATTCAAAATAAATGGCGGTGGGATTCCAAATAATGCAAATACAGTAAATCGTCTGTAAACAAGCATTTAGCTGGTTATGTTTAATTCACTGTAGCATTGCTATGATGCGCACCAACAGCTATATTAAAACCTCTAAGCATCCCATTGGAGATAATAACGAAGTTGTCACTGCAACATTTTAAAACGGCATGTTGCTTTAATTCAATGATAAATTGATTTAAAAGTATTTTAAGGAGGTGTGAAAATCTATCTCTTAAAGTTCTGACTTCCTGCTTCCAGAGTTGCATGGAGCAGAACAATCCTACCCGGAGTTGTGCCTGAGTTTAGCTAGCTAGTTCTCATACCTGACATCATGTTGCGCTTCTTTAGAAAGTAAACTACAGTGTTACCCTGATTTATGCGGGCCATAACTTCCAAGTTTTTTGAGTTATGAGCCATCATTTGATTGATTCCTTTTTTTTCTTTGTATTGCGAGCCAAAATTCGTAATATGAGCGAGTTTCAGATACGCCGCTGCGCAAATGAAGTGGACAAAAATGGTTTTGCAGTCATGTTGTAGCTGCAGTTCTGTTGACGAGCCCTAGCTAGCCCCTCCAACCGCTCGCGCCGATTCTGTACAAATGTACAGTTGGGATCCAAGAATGAGTGAATTCCTGACTGATATGCTTGATTGATTTGATGTAATTATATTTGGCCTGCAAGACCATTTTAAACGTGTATTAGAGCTGGCCTGCCAGTAAACTGTAGAGTACATGCACCGCTAATAAGCTTACTACAAATCCCAGAACGCTTTGCTAGTGTGTTGGCGCATCAGTCGAGACCGGCTAGCGCCCCCTCCTTTTCCTTTGCGGTCATTAGCAACTATGCTACCAGTCTCCTTGGGCAAATTTACACCTTCCCTTCTGAAAAATGGTGAAAACGAATGATTGAAAACAGGAGCTTCCAAGAAAGACGGCAGGCAGATTATCTGTTGAGCGTCAGAGAGACGTGACTACTATTTGCATTCTGGGGCAGGGCAAACACCAAAAACAGAATTTCAATTTCACAAACAAAACTGAAAAAAATCGTGGGCCATCCTATTTTCTTTGTTAGCTGCTTGTTATTTAGTAAGCAGGCTACGCTTTCGTTTACAACACTTTGGTTGCTGTTGGAGTTAAAATTCCTTCAATAATATCTAGGAGACCTATATAAGCTTTAAGATGATTTAAAATTCTTGCAGCAAGCAACAGCAACCCTACAGCAAAAACAGGATACACAGTGGTTGTTCAAAGAACATTTCTCTGAGCCTCACTTATACATTTAAAATTCACGCCCCATCACTAAACATGGACTATGCTCTGACTACCATTGTCGTCTCCCATCCCAAGAAGACGGTCCCGTCTGAGTTTGTCATCCTTTAATCAAATGGTAACCATCCTCCAATCACAAACATACTCAAAAAGTTTAATCACTCATCAGTCAATATTAAGCTAGTCAGCAAATGTGAGACATAAAGTTATGTAAGAATACACAGAAATCAACCTATACATATACGTTTGCATACATTCGTATACATTTTCCATCAGTTGGCTTCAGGCTCATTTCATCATTATGGATGCTATACATTTAGCACACAAAGCTGCTAACAGATTATCACACTGATTGGCTTCCTCGTGATCTCGAAAAATGCATTACACGAAACCGTAAGCCCCTATGTGACACTTTGTAAGGGGCCTGTATGATTCCACTGCTGTGACTTGACAGTAATAAGGATGATTATTTATGTGTGGGTGCCTAATGCCTCCTCCTATATGCTCTACAAGTGACGGAAAAGTCAGGACTTTGTTTCTGTGCGTGTACTGCGAGCCAGAATAACATCACACCCTGCTGCAGTTCCCTATCTAGCTCTCCTTTTTTAAACTCCCTCTCTTCCTCTTCCTGGCTCACTTATCTGGCGCGGAAATGAAGCTCAATCACCTGCGGAGGAGCTGAGGGCGGCATGGGCGACTTTGCAATGCAAATGCCAGGTAATTACCCCGACACGAGCGAAGTGCAAGCGCACGTATGGAAATAGAGCGAGGAGGGGAGAAGGAGAAAAGCAGAAAGAAAGCGCAGGAAATAGGCAAAGAGATGAACCAAGCGCCGGGTTCACCTGCCTGTTGATGCAGGATGATTGGGGTGTCGGGAGAATGAGGAAAAATGGGGGCCGTGGAGCGAATGCAAACACTACCTTGATGATGTCTGGTTGTCTGCGACATCACCGTGTCCAACCAACTACAAGAAAACAATGCATACCATTTCTGTTGTGACCGCTTGAATTCTACACACCAACAAGTTCAGTAGCAACTCTGTTGCTAACCAAAACAGCAGCACCTAAAAAGTCTCTCAGTGTGCAGACTCACTGCATGTTGTAAATAGGCCTGGGGAAAATAAATTAAAAACACTCATCTAAAGTCGACTTAAAAAATAGGTTGAAAAAAAACAACAACAAAAGTTCCGTCTGGAATAATGTTTGCGCTGCCGGAACCAATGTTTGACACGGACATTTATTGCAGACGGATGCAGTGTTGGGCAACTGATAAACTTTGCCAAAAATGACGGAGAAGCATCTGTAAATGATTTTAAGACACTGTTAGATGTGGAATGTACATACAGTTTAACATGATTTATGGGTGAGCTGAATTTGTTTTTACCTAAAATCGGAATCGCTAGCGCATTAATGCTAATCGCGATTGCCAGCCATTTAGCATTCTGTATTTTGCTGACTCAAATTCTGTATACCAAATTTACACCATACACTCAATACCAACATATTAAAGCAAGAAGTCCATTCATGAGAATAAAATACATTTGTAGTAAAAAAAAAAATTATATATATATGTGTGTATGTGTGTTTTAATAGTGTGTGTGTGGGGGGGGGGGATAAGTATTCAATTATTGGACCAATACTCAATAGGAGAATAAATTCTAAAAAGATTTGATAGTGACAGCCCTAGTAATGAATGAGTTTGGTTTTAAAAATAATCTCACGTTATGTGGAGTGTCATTTTAATGACTATTAGCATTCTCCACAAGGTTCTCTGTGTCCATGTAATTGTTCAACTTGACACAAGTTGTAATATAAAGTGGAACCTAGGTTTTCGTAATTAATCTGATCCAGAAAGTTTGACTAAAACGGAATCATACAAAAACCAAAGCAATATTTCCCATGGGAAAACACATTTACAGCCAATAAATCTGTTCATCTAAAAATAGGGAAAAAAAAATAAACACTTTATGGAGAATAACTATAGTTGTGTATACAGAAAACACTGTGAAATAAATACAAATGACTAATCAAGTGGACAAATGAACATTTAACATCACTTTTACCTTAATTTAAGACTCTTCATGGTGTAAGGAATACGGCGAGGGGAGAAAGAGGAGCCATTTTCGTAATTGGCTACAAGTTGGCTATCGTGTCGCTCACCTTCTTTATCAAATGAACTTTTAGTTGTATTGTGTAAAAAAAGTTCAACAGAGAGCAAGGCATATCCCACAGTGCATGTTTTTATTAACAACTCCACGCAATAATATATCCTCCCCGTGTCCTCGGCAACACTCGGGCAAGTTGGGGCAACATTGCTGCTAAATAAGCCACCATGGGCCAAAGAAATTGTGGTGAAATTGTGTTATTAAATGTTTGCTTTCGTTTTGAGGGTCTGACTTTTGACAAGATGTTACACGCCGATGTTGTACAAGTGTTGCGTCGCAGACAGGCAGGGTTATAACCTTGAGCTTTCATTGTGGAATATGCCTTGTTGTCTGTTGAACCCTTTTAACACAATTTACGAAATGGATCAACGGCCATCGACTCAGGGAAATGAATGGCTGAGTCGCTTTTTTTTTCCTACAAAAAAACGGCAGCTGTACAAAAACTGGGACAAAACATTGACAAAAACATTTGTCAAAAACCAAATCATATTAAAACTAGGGTGTTTGAAAACCGAGGTTCCACTGTAATAGCAAAACTGTTTAATATTAGTTCAAAAATGTGATTGTATAAAAAGAGACCTCCACTTACAGATGGTCATTTCAAATCAGGAAAAATTTGGGTAGGAACTGTCATTTAGATACCTGCTTGGTCCATTTGAACTCGGTCTCTAACCAAAAAAGCAGCATCTACCGAACACAGTAAACAGTTTCTCAATGGAGCGATTTACCGCATGTTGTAATAGAACGCAGTATTAAGTATGGCAGTGTCTTCAACTGCAATCGGCATTCTAGTAGACTGCCATGTGGTTGCTTCACAATGCTGTGTGTGTCCATATTTGTGTTCCACTTGTTATTAGCGGCAATTCTGTTTAATATTATACCAAAAATGTGTTTATAGGAATAAATGCTCCTGTCAGGAAAAAAAAAATCGAGTCTTTAACAGCGATTAGTGCCTCAGTAGACTCTGACATGTGGTCTCTCCACTATGTCGTGTGTGTCCATATCTATGTTCCACTTAACATAAATTTTAATATATGGTCATATTTATTTTATATTTTTATAGTCTGACTCAGTTTATGCATTTCTCTATAAATGTACTCTTTGTTTTAAACTCCAAATTCACAAGATGTACTTTCCAATATACCAACAACATTGTTTAGTATATTATTATACATTCTCCCATTTTCACTGATGTGTCAGTATGTTGCAATAATGCTATTTACAATACATATAATCTGACAAATTATGTTTTGCTGTACCTTTTCGTTAACAATGCAATGTAAATGAATTTATAAATTTTAAAGACAAGTGGAATCTAGTTAAATACTTAACCTTTAACTCTCTGTTCATTCCAAAAAGTTAAATTCATCATATGAATTTGAATCTTTTAAAAAAATATTATTATAGAAATGTATAAGATTATAATGTTTCTAAATTATATAAATGTATCTTCATGTGTCTTTCTAAAATATACAATATGTATTTTTGAACTATATAACCTGTTTAAATTGAACTAACTTGAAGTGAATTTCATTGTTTAGTGAAATGATCATCCTTTATTTTTTTTATTATTTTGAATTATGATGTTTTAAATGGCGGCACGGTGGGCGACTGGTTAGAGCGTCAGCCTCACAGTTCTGAGGACGCGGGTTCAATCCCCGGCCCCGCCTGTGTGGAGTTTGCATGTTCTCCCCGTGCCTGCGTGGGTTTTCTCCGGGCACTCCGGTTTCCTCCCACATCCCAAAAACATGCATGAATTGGAGACTCTAAATTGCCCGTAGGCATGACTGTGAGTGTGAATGGTTGTTTGTTCCTATGTGCCCTGCGATTGGCTGGCAACCAGTTCAGGGTGTACCCCGCCTCCTGCCCGATGACAGCTGGGATAGGCTCCAGCACGCCCGCGACCCTAGTGAGGAGAAGGGGCTCAGAAAATGGATGGATGGATGTTTTAAATGGTATATATATATTATTTCTTTTTTTTCCTTCAATTTTGCAATTCCAGTTTCAGGCTCCACTTAGAACATGACCAACTATGGTTCTTTGTCCTATAAAAGGTTAATTATGAGTGAGTGAGTGTGTGTGAGTGTGCATGCGCGTGTGTACAGTTGTATGCATATCACGCCTGGCTGCTCCCGTGTTCATATCGCATATGTGTGTTTAAATACAGTATATATATGAGCATGTGTGCACCATTATGCTCATGCCCTCTAATGGGCACTTGTGTGTGTACATGCATGTGTAGGTCTGTGCATGTGTCTGTGTGTTTGCGCTGCAGGATTTAATGCGTACGCCAGCTTGCAGCTGTTTCATTGTGAGCCAACGAGAGCAGAGCGACGTGCAGATGTGCTTTAAGTATCAAAGAGATTATCAAGTGACCTGGAAATGAAAAAACACACGCAGTGCGGTGTATTGCAAACGCGGCACGCCGGTCGCCATGTTGTTGGGCGGGAAGCGGGAACGTGGTGGTTTGTTTGTTTCAAAGCAACAGTGTGATTCGCAAGTCTGATGAACGTTTTTGGGCGTTCTTTGGGTGTGTAATTGTGCCATTGCTTGAGTCTTACTTTGCACTAATTAGAATAATAAATCATGCCGCCTCGCGCCGCTTCAAAAGGGCCCTCCGACGTGGCGATGAGCAGGTGGGATGGTTTGAAAAACAAAAGGGTTTGATTGCTCTGCCACGGTCGGTTAAAAGCAGCGTGACGCTCCATGGGAGATTTATATTCATAAAGCGACAACGTGACAAAATTGCCGTCGTACTTAGGCCTGTCCTTCATGTGACAAAAGTTGGACTATTTTCCTAGACATGCATTCAATGTTAGGCTGGAGGATTCATCGATTTTAACGATAAAAGTGAACCTTGGTTATATTGTGCGTCATCTTTCACGCCGTCTCTACAAACCTGATTTTTAAGCTGTTGTTTATTCACAGTACGTTTTGACACGCAAGTTAGAATTTAGCGTTTATAATTATTGTAACATCGTCAACAATTTCAATTAGCCTGTCTATGAGATTTTGCATTTATTGTTATCAATAAACTCGCAGACTTTCATCATTATATGGTTTGGGTACACATTTTGGTGTTTAAATATGCTATGTTTAATTGTCTTTTGTTTAATGTGTCCGTTTTACAGTAAACTTCAACTGGAGGGACAAATTAACAGCAAGCTTCAGCAAGCATGCTCTTTTCATTTCCTCAAAGTGATGTCATACGACGGTCTCCCATTTCTTGACAGTGAGAGAACGAGAACAGGTGCTAAGGAAAACTTTAAGGAGTGTGCATAAGTTTGAGCGTGTTTTTGTATATATGGTCTTGATATATCACACATTTTTTCCTAACGCGGGTGGGTTTATGAAACATATTGATGTTAAAAAAAATAACTGTACATCATAAATTATTATATTATACAGTATACAAATTATATTACACACAAATTATATTTCTGGTTGATTAGTGCATTGCTCTGACATGATTAACTTCTAATTACACCGGTATGACAGTTAGAAATTTTAACCCTTGAGAGGTCCCACTCATTCACACTAATTCGTCCCCAATGACAAAAAATTCTGTAAAACTATAATACGTTGATATTTTTTCCACTGTAAACATGTCAGCCTTTAAAAATACTTTAGCTGGAAATATATGTATTAAATATTTATTATATTATAAGGGATTTGAACAAGGCGGCACGGTGCCCGAATGGTTAGAGCGTCAGCCTCACAGTTCTGAGGACTCGGGTTCAATCCCCGGCCCCGCCTGTGTGGAGTTTGCATGTTCTCCCCGTGCCTGCGTGGGTTTTCTCCGGGCACTCCGATTTTGAAAACCTGAAATATCACACAGCCATAAGTATTCGGACCCTTTGCTCAGTATTTAGTTGAAGCACCCTTTTGAGCTAATACAACCTTGAGTTTTTGGGGGAATGATGCAACAAGTTTTTCACACCTGGATTTGGGAATCCTCTGCCATTACTCCTTGCAGATCCTCACCAGTTCTGTCAGGTTGGATTGTGAACGTTGGTGGGCAGCCATTTTCAGGTCTTTCCAGAGATGCTCAATTGGGTTTAAGTCAGGGCTCTGGCTGGGCCATTCAAGAACAGTCACGGAGTTGTTCTGAAGCCCCTCCTTTGGTATTTTAGCTATGTGCTTAGGGTCATTGTCTTGTTTGAAGGTGAACCTTCGGCCCAGTCTGAGGTCCTGAGCACTCTGGAGAAGGTTTTCGTCCAGGATATCACTATACTTGGCCGCATTCATCTTTCCTTCGATTGCAGCAAGTCGTCCTGTCCCTGCAGCTAAAAAACACCCCTACAGCATGATGCTGCCACCACCATGCTTCACTGTTGGGACTGTATTGGACAGGTGATGAGCGTGCCTGGTTTTCTCCACACATGTCCCTTAGAATTAAGGCCAACAATTTCTATCTTGGTCTCATCAGACCAGAGAATCTTATTTCTCACCATCTTGGAGTCCTTTAGGTGTTTTTTAGCAAACACTATGCGGGCTTTCATGTGTCTTGCACTGAGGAGAGGCTTCCGTCGAGCTACTCTGCCATAAAGCCCCGACTGGCGTGATGGTTGACGTTCTAGAATTTTTGCCCATCTCCCGACTGCATCTCTGGAGTTCGGCCACAGCCTCTTTGGGTTCTTCTTTACCTCTCTCACCAATTGCTCAGTTTGGCCGACGGCCAGCTCTAGGAAGGGTTCCGGTCGTCCCAAACGTCTTCCATTTCAGGATTATGGAGGCCTCTGTGTTCTTAGGAACCGTAAGTGCAGCAGAATTTTTTTTGTAACCTTGGCCAGATCTGTGCCTTGCCACAATTCTGTTTCTGAGCTATTCAGGCAGTTCCTTTGACCTCATGATTCTCATTTGCTCTGACATGCACTGTGAGCTGTAAGGTCTTATATAGACAGGGGTGTGGCTTTCCTAATCAAGTCCAATCAGTATAATCAAACACAGCTGGACTCCAATGAAGGTGTAGAACCACCTTAAGGATGATCAGAAGAAATGGGCAGCACCCAAGTTAAATACATGAGTGTCACAGCAAAGGGTCTGAATACTTATGGCTGTGTGATATTTCAGTTTTTCTTTTTTTAATAAATCAGCAAAAATTTCAACAATTCTGTTTTTTTCAGTCAATATGGGGTGCTGTGTGTACATTAATGAGGAATAAAAATTAACTTAAATGATTTTAACAAATGGCTGAAATATAAGCAGGATTAATGACTACAGTAATAACACAATAAACATGTACCACATTACCAAACATCAATAGCAACAGTTATTATTTTAGTAGCGCGGCACCCTTGCAGGAGACGGTAAGAGGTATGGAAAGTTGCGAAAAATTATGTTATTGCAGCTTACTGAGGAATTGTGACCGCCATCCATCCATCCATTTTCTGTACCGCTTTATCCTCACTAGGGTCGGGGCGTGTGGTAGCCTATCCCAGCTATCTTCGGGCGAGAGTCGGGGTCCACCCTGAACTGGTCGCCAGCCAATCGCAGGGCACATATAAACAAACAACCATTCGCGCACACATTCACACCTAAGGGCAATTTAGAGTCTTCAATCAACCTACCCTGCATGTTTTGGGGATGTGTCAGAAAACCGGAGTCTTTGTTTAAATCCGTATGTATTATAATGCCCCCTGGTGGCCAAGGTGCCCACATAAGAAAGAGTCTCACAATGAATTTTCATAATGCACACACAGTTTATGTACAATACTGTAGCGCACGGGTGTCAAACTCAAGGCACGGGGGCCAGACCCAGCACGCCACATCATTTCATGTGGCCCGTTAAAGCAAATCAAGTGCATAAACTTCCATGATTCTTGTTCAAATCTGTATCAAAATGTTAAATTGTCATATATAATACATAATTGTTAAAATATTGCAAGCGTTTTTGTGGTCTTTTTTCAGTAACTGAACAAACTTTTATCTCCAGATTTCAAAACCAGTTATACATCAATTTGTTGTGTATATTTAATAATATGATGAGGCGATTAAACATTTATATGGTTTCACAGGGCGGCACGGTGGACGACTGGTTGGAGCGTCAGCCTCACAGTTCTGAGGACCAGGGTTCAATCCCCGGTCCCGCCTGTGTGGAGTTTGCATGTTCTCCCCGTGCCTCCGTGGGTTTTCTCCGGGCACTCCGGTTTCCTCCCACATCCCAAAAACATCCATGAATGAATTGGAGACTCTAAATTGCCCGTAGGTGTGAATGGGAGTGCGAATGGTTGTTTGTTTGTATGTGCCTTGCGATTGGCTGGCAACCAGTTCAGGGTGTACCCCGCCTCCTGCCCGATGATAGCTGGGATAGGCTCCAGCACGCCCGCGACCCTAGTGAGGAGAAGGGGCTCAGAAAATGGATGGATGGATGGTTTCACAGTCATAATGGTCCTCTGGGGAAAACCATAACTAAACAAAAGAGTTTGAAACCCCTGCTTTTTGAGTGCTATTTATCTTAATAAAAACACGTTACATTTTTTGGGAGTGTTGTTTTATTCGGGGGCTAGAACGGAATAATGTAATTTTCATTCATATCAATGAGGAAAAAAGGGTTTGTGATAAGACTGTTTTGAGCGTGATCACGGAACGAATTAGACGCAGTCAAGTAACCACTGTATTTCCAATGAGAAAAATACATGTTGACTCTTTACATTTTCATGATGGTCTGCGGTCTTTTTCTCATTGAAGCATCTTTACCAACGCTTGAGGGTCTTCTTTCTTTACATCCCCTTCCTCCATCTGCAAACTATTTCTGGCCTACATCTTTTGCTAAATCTTTGTCCCACCAGCTTTTTTTTTATCATTATTATTCCTGAAGAGACTTTGCTTGAGGGAGAATATGCCATTTATGTGCTGAGACAAAGCCAAACGGATGAAAAGGACACTGGGGAACAATATGTTTGCTGACGCCACCATTGTGGACCCTTCATTTTGACCCCGAGGGCTGGGATTGAGCGAGGACCCGGCTGTTTTAATGGGCGATTTTTGGGATGACTCCTCTACACTTCCATCTAAATCACTTAAAAGCCCCTCCATTGTACGGCAAGCCACCATCCAGCACTCTGCACGCAACCCACTTTTCACTGCAGCGCTGCCGATTTCCGAATGCATTGAAAGCAGGGGGAAACAATGAATCCAGTTGCTCGTGTGTCTTCAGCAGTGTAGCTCGGGGACAGGTTCTCTGCTCGCCGATTGGCTACGGCGGGAGGGAAAAGTTGGCGGAAAAGACACCGCAAGGGGAGGATGGAGGCAGAAAGGATTTGAAAAGCAAAGCCTCTTTGGTAAAGAGGGAGACGTGTGGGGGTTGGTGCTGGATAGATGGATGCGGGATGACACAAGGTCCAGATTAACCCTAATCTCAGGCCTGGTGATTTAGGTGACGGGGTGCATAGGGGAAGCCAACTGGTAAGGGAGGGTGGGGGGGGGGGAGCTTTTTATTTTGATAGAGATATGCAAAAAAAAAAAAAAAAAAAGGAGATAATCAAAAAAGAGAGATGTTAAGGATTGGTGGGGGCGGGGCTAGAGCAACAATAGCTGCAAGCCGATTGGCTGCTGGCTCCATGGTGACAGTGGCACATGCCCTGGTGCATGGGATTAGAAGGACAGTTCCCTAATCTGCTGTTTTAGGCTCGTATGTAGGCCAAGAGTGGCTTAGCCCAGCAGCATTTAGCGCGACGACAGGAAGTGGACCGCCGTGATGTGGCGGCGCTTTCAACAGTCGCTCATGCAGCTCATACCAAAACATTCGTATATTGTCACACACATTGTAAACCAGTGTAAAATGTAAAATCAATAATAATAAAAAAACTCAACCTGTGATAACAAGTAACGACAGGCCAAGCAGCTAGCCAGTCGACGGCTCACTGGTTAGAAGTGGCTAACATTAGCCGTCCACCAAAGTATGTTTCCCAAAATACTTGGAATTTACTTGATCCCTCTCTTACAGTGTACCTTATACTGTATGTTCTAACACAGTGAACCTCATATCTTCTCATATAGTGAACAGTTTGTTTTCTTGAGGTGAACGTCATATGCTGTCATTCGGATAACTGACAGCCATTATAATTGCATTGAATTTGATTTATTAAGCCCAAAAAAAAACCGCATATAAGCATTTTTGGGGGTCAGAAAATGGGTGAAAAATTGAACAAAAATTGACAAATCTGCGAATACGCGACTCCGCGGGTGCAATGTATTTTATCATACCATGAAACTAATACATTCTCATTCAGTGAACCTCAGGTTCCCATAAAGTGCACCTAACATACCTTGTGTGAGAATCTCATGTGAAACCTCATGTTCCCATACAGTGAGCTAACTTTGTTCTCATACTGTGAAGCTAATGCATTCTCAAACAGTGAACCTCATATTCTCAAACCGAGTACCTCGTATGTTCTCATGCAGTTAACCTTGTCTGTTCTCATTCAGTGAATCTCATGTATTCTCAAACAATGAACTGAGTACATTTACATCCACTGAACCAGTGTTCTCTTACAGTAAACCGCAGATGCTCTCATACCGTGTATGTTCTCATACAGCAGACCTATTAGCAAATCTCATATGCTCTCATATGGTCTGAAATTAATACAGTATCTTCTCATACAGTGCATGTTCTAATACAGTAGCCCTATTAGGTTATCATACAGTAAACCTCAGATGCTCTCATATCGTGAACTTCAACTTATCATACAGTGTATGTTCTCATACAATAAACCTCACATTCTCAGTGAACCTAATACACTATACTACAACCCCAATTCCAATGAAGTTTGGACGTTGTGTTAAACATAAATGAAAACAGAATACAATGATTTGCAAATCATATTCAACCTATATTTAATTGAATAAACTACAAAGACAAGATATTTAATGTTCAAACTGATAAACTTTACAGTTTTTAGCAAATAATCATTAATTTGAATTTCATGGCTGCAACACGTTCCAAAAAAGCTGGGACAGGTGGCAAAAAAGACTGAGAAAGTTGAGGAATGCTCATCAAACACCTGTTTGGAACATCCCACAGATGAACAGGCTAATTGGGAACAGGTGGGTGCCATGATAGGGTATAAATGGAGCTTCCCTGAATTGCCCAGTCATTCACAAGCAAAGATGGGGCGAGGTTCACTTCTTTGTGAACACGTGCGTGAGAAAATAGTCGAACAGTTTAAGGACAATGTTCCTCAACGTACAATTGCAAGGAATTTACTGATTTCATCAATTACGGTCAATAATATCATCAAAACGTTTAGAGAATCTGGAGAAATCACTGCATGTAAGCGGCAAGGCCGAAAACCAACATTGAATGCCCGTGACCTTCGATCCCTCAGGCGGCACTGCATCAAAAACCAACATCATTGTGTAAAGCATATCACCACATGGGCTCAGGAACACTTCAGAAAACCACTGTCTATTAATGTACAGGGACGCCGGACTTGACTGAGTTCCAAAAACGCATTGTGATTCTATAAATTAGTCGCGCTTATTTGTAGAAATAATAATAATAAAAAAATAGAGTGCAGTGCTTTCTGCTTAACTAGGCTGCAAAATTGATTTGCCTGCATGACATTCTGTGAGCGTTATTGTTCATCACAGAATATGTCAGCCATGTAGTTTAATTACAGAAACAATTAAAAACTAAAAAGCTGAGTATTTATCATTTCAAGACACACTCAATGTGAGTACAAAAAAAAAAAAAAAAAAAATGTCCACTATTAATGTGATTCTCCATATATAATATATTGTTACTATTTAAGTCACTGATTGTGTAGTGGTACACTCGCCTGACTTTGGTGCAGGCAGCGTGGGTTCAGTGACGGTGTGGTTGTGTCTATATGACCCTGTGACTGACTGGCGACCAGTTCAGTCTGCCATTCACTCGAAGTCAGCTGGGGTAGGCGCCAGCGCCCAGCGACCCTAACCAGGATAGGCGGTGTTGAGAATGGATGGATGGATGTAACTATTTAACAGCTTTTTTATTTAAAAAAAAAAAAAGAACAAATCACATTCTATAGGCTAAATATTTCGTTTAGTAGTACTTTTCAAATAACGTCGATTTGCCTGTCCTATTCATCGTTGTATTTTTGTGAAAAAGGTCAATTGGAGTTTTACACAGCGTTGTATTTTTCTTTATTATACTTGATATCATTATTGCCGTGTTTGCTTTCTCCGTACTGTACACCCCAAAGCAAATCAGTCGTGTGTCAAACAATAACATGTGAACATGAGAGGAACGGTGCAAAAACGGGAAGTAGGTCACATAGCAATTTATTTGACAAAAAAAAAGAGGGAGGCTAGGGGGGATGGTGGAGAGGGAAGTGGGGCATGGTGTGTGCAGAGGCGGCGGGATTTTTGTTATTTTGGGGGAGAATGCAGCAATTTTTTTGGGCTGTCTGCATGGTTAAAGGAAAGTTACAGAAAGGCTCTCAAAAGGTGACGATTTCATTGGGGGTGGGGTGTATAGGAGTAAAATTGTGGTCCCTGGAGCATATCGACACGGGCGACACTTACGCACACACATACACATTCATAGACACACAGGCACACAGACACAGTCGGCTGCATTGATCAGCTGTCAATGAACAGAGTGCCACCAAACGCACACATGCTTTCACTAATATTTACACAGCAAAAAGAAAACATCCATGTAACAGACTGTATAATTATTCCGCACGCACACACACACACACACACACGCACGCACGCACTCACACACACTTCCTGATCCCAATTAAACCCGGTCGTCATCATCATGTAGGCTGCGTCACCCTGCAATCACGCTCCTTAGCTTAGCATCTGTGCAGGTTCAAATAGTTCAAAATTGTGTATTTGAGTTATTAAAGGTCTTGTATATTGTGTTAAACATGCTGCTGTTTTGATTCTATACATCAAATGTGTTTAATATAAAATATAATAACATTAATCCAGTGCAGTGGGATTGGAAAATTTAAGGTGGATGGAGGGGAAAAATATACAGAAAATATGGATTGCACTCATAGACATTGCACACGCACACACACACACAAACGCACGCACACACACACACACACACAACATTCTCGTGTCATATATTTTAAAATATTTAAAAATTTCAGTGGGGGGGACTATATCGAAATAAGTAATTATCCATGTATTCCTTTATAGGGACACTCTATGAAATACTTTTTGAATTTTTTTTTGGGGCAAATTTAATTCACTGCTGCATCATCAAAGAATAAAACTACATTGAAATATTATTTGAGTCGAAGTTTCTTGAACATTTGTGTATACGTCCTAACTTTATATTTTGTTATAGTGTCCATTTTGCTAAAGCACTAGCATGATTCCAATTACATGAGACAAATTCCATTTATACAGCATTTTAACATTGACCAATGAAGATGATTCTGATTAAAATGAGTGATATGGTACACAGGTAAGGACGTGGGGCCTGTTTTAATATCGTGAGAGTATTTAGTGTCCGATGGGAGACAATCTGTGCAGTCTGAGGATGTGCAAAGCCACATTAACACATGAGCGAGGCTCTGGAGTACCAGTCTTCTCTAATGACTCTATAATCCCGCCCAAATGTTGCCTGCTTGCTAATCTCTCCATCGGATTACCCAAGTAGGGACGAACCCTGCACTCTATTTGTCTCGACCCGGCCGCCGCCTTCTTCCTGCATGGGAAACCTCGTAAATGGTCAATCTCATGTGGTCTCATACAGTGAACCTCACATGTCCTTCTACACTGAGCCTAATGAGTTCTGAAAATGAAACTCATTTGATGATACTGTGAAAAAAAATAATGTTCTCTCACGTTCTCATACAGTGAACCTCATGTTCTCATGCAGTGAACTTCATGTATTCTCATGCAGTAAACCTCGTGTTCTCATGCTGTGAAACCCATGTGTTCTCATAGTGACCCGAGTATGTTCTCATAGAGTGACCCTAATGTTCTCGTAGGTGAGCCTAATGCATAAATTTAACCTGATTGTATCACACTGGGCGCCACGGTGGCCGACTGGTTAGAGCGTCAGCCTCACAGTTCTGAGGAGCGGGGGTCAATCCCCGGTCCACCTGTGTGGAGTTTGCATGTTCTCTCCGTGCCTGCGTGGGTTTCCTCCCACATCCCAAAAACATGCATGAATTGGAGACTCTAAATTGCCCGTAGGTGTGAATGGGAGTGCGAATGGTTGTTTGTTTGTATGTGCCTTGCGATTGGCTGGCAACCAGTTCAGGGTGTACCCCGCCTCCTGCCCGATGATAGCTGGGATCGGCTCCAGCACGCCCGCGACCCTAGTGAGGAGAAGCGGTTCAGAGAATGGATGGATGGATGGATGGATGTATCACACTGTGAAACTAAAATGTTCTCTTGCGTTCTTATGCAGTGAACCTCATGTGTTCTCATAGGGTGAACTGAGTACATTATCATACAGTGAATCTTTTATGTTTTCATAGTGTCAACCTCATAGGTTGTCATGCAGGGAACGTAATATTTTGTCATACATTTGTGCCTATTATGTTCTCATACAGTCAACCTCATATTTCCTCATACAGTAACTGTAATATGTTCTCATAGTGAACAGCATACATTTCCGTACAGTAAAGCTAATACATTCTCATAGAGTGAAACTCATATGCTATGATACAGTAAATCCAGTATGTTCTCAGTGAACTCACCCTTGATCTGCTATAAATCTAGCCATATATACATACTTCTGAAATTGAACCACATTTGGTGAAATTAAACTGGACGCCATCGCTCGCTATAAAGCAGTAGAATCCTGTGATTTCTCCCAGCCCATTTGCATTATGTGATTATAAGGTACAAGTTACAATTAAATGTAATGAAAGATAATTATATCATAGAGGTGTAATTAGAGATGTAATGATAGTGATTTTAAAAAATGGCCAAGTTGAGTCAAACAAGTATTGTAATGCACTTCAATTATATTTTGGGGCTAGTAGTATTTTGGATTTAAAAAATATGTATTTTAAAAGAGTGCCTTATAAAAGTAAAAGAAGAAAGCGTGAATCAAAAGGAATAAATTTGTGGTCCTTACTGAGTTTTAAAAAATCTGTAACTCCCTAAATCCAAGCACGAGTCGGCGCCTTTTTCTGATACTTTACATTGTGCATTGCGCACCGGACGTCGGGAGAGCTAAGCTCATTTTATTGGTTACATGTCCACCACGTCCTATTCTTTATATCCGCTATAGTAAAATGCCATTTTGTGCGCTCTTTGAGGGCCTAAAAATGTCGCTTTGATTATACAGCGTTTGTATGCCTGGCCCTGCACATGTGTGCGTGTGTGTGCGCACGTCTGTCCTATGCACTGTAGCTCAAACTGCAGTCGACAGCCTGCAACAACGCTTAGTGACATAGTAACACTCCTCGCAGCTGGAGTGAAAAATTGCACCGAGATTTTATTTGCGATTTTAAAATAATAAAGGTTCCACAATGGTGAGATTTTTTTGCTGCACAACACCAAAATAGATATTTCATGCCTCGACTAAAACGAAGATGAAAGGGTGCGTGTGTGTCTGAATCCGGTCTGAGCAGCAGCACTAAAATGCAAATGAATGATACACATGAAAAAAAAAATTATAATCAGCAGCTTGTGCATGCAGCATAAACCAAAAAAAAATGTGTTGAATTGAATAATATTGTTTTCCTAAATTTATTATGGCCCATACAGCGCTTGATAAAAAAAGGAAACGGGTTAAAACAGAAATGCAGCGTCCTACGTTAACATAACAGATGGATGCATTACGGTTGTAAAGGTTTGGGAAGTGAAGCATGAGATGGCGGTGCGTTCGATTCGACGTTGTTCGCGGAGGAGAAGGGTGGTGGGGGGATGCTTTTTCTTCCTGCGGTTGTCCCGTTTCCCGCGATCAGCTGACGGATGATGGAGCGCGGAAGGGGTCAGGGGGCAAAACCTTGCATTGTCAGCTGAGCCGCCCCCCGCCACCCTTCCAACCCCAACTCATCCCCCATGGGGGTTCCTCTCCCTTGGCATCCCCCCTTGTGCATGCTGCCTCCTGCAGCATTTACATACATTTATCAACCGTGTTGTGCAAAAGGGTGGCCGTTGCGCTAACATACAGCATATGACACTTTTACATGCACATACTTTGGTATGGCTAATTGGGCCTAAATTGGACATTTTCACTTAGGTGTGTTGTTGCCAGCAGATCAGTCATTAATGTCTGTGTGTTGAGTTATTTTGCGCGGACAGTAAATTTACAGTTATACAAGCTGTACACTGACTACTTATCATTGTAGCAAAATGGCGATTCTTAAGCGTTGTTCCATGAAAACATAATAAAATGCAAAAATGTGAGGAGTGTACTCACTTTTGTAAGATACTGTACATACAGTATGGGTATTAGAGGACCTTGACCACCCACCCAACCAGTGCCATCCCATAGAGGAGGCTTGTAAAGTACATTCTCATACGGTGGAACTTATACCTTGTCATGCAGCGACTCTAGTATGTTGTCATACAGTGAATCTCATGCTCTCTTACAGTGAACCTAGTACATTATCTAATCTATATCTAATAAGTTATCATACAGTTAACCAAACATGTTCTCATACGGTGACTCTAGCACATTCCCATACATTGACCTCATGTGTCCTCATACATTGAACCTAATATGTACCCGTGCAGAAAGGCTCATACATACTCACGCAATCTAATAGGTTCTCATCCAGTGAACTGAATATGTTGTCATGCGGTAAACCTAATATACTCTCATACTGTGTAATTCATTTCCGCATACAGTGAATTTCGTGAGATATTTCAATATATATATATATATAGAGAGAGAGAGAGAGAGAGAGAGAGAGACAGAGAGAAAGAGTGATAGATAGATAGATAGATAGATAGATAGATAGATAGATAGATAGATAGATATTATCCATCCATCCATTTTCTGAGCCGCTTCTCCTCACTAGGGTCGCGGGCGTGCTGGAGCCTATCCCAGCTGTCATCGGGCAGGAGGCGGGGTACACCCTGAACTGGTTGCCAGCCAATCGCAGGGCACATACAAACAAACAACCATTCGCACTCACAGTCACACCTACGGGCAATTTAGAGTCTCCAATTAATGCATGTTTTCGGGATGTGGGAGGAAACCGGAGTGCCCGGAGAAAACCCACGCAGGCACGGGGAGAACATGCAAACTCCACACAGGCGGGGCCGGGGATTGAACCCGGGTCCTCAGAACTGTGAGGCTGACGCTCTAACCAGTCGGCCACCGTGCCGCCAGATAGATATTATGACGATCAAATTTATGATACTTTGAACCTAGTAAATTTCAGAAAAGAAACCCAATACATTCTCATAGGGTGAACCTGATAAGTTCTCATACCGTGACCCAGACCTTTAACATGCAGTAAACCGTCATCTGTCCTCATACAAGTAACCTAGTATGTTCTCATTAAGTGAACCTAGTATGTTTGTGCCAATACAATGAACCTCATATATGGTCATAGAGTGAATATAGTACGCTGTCATATTGTGAATCGAATATGCTGGCATGCAGTGAATCTAGTATGTTCTCATACAGTGAACCCATAGAGCGCACAATGCATATTCTCATTCTCATTAATACGGTAAACCTCACACATTCTCTTACACCAGCCCAAATACACTCTTATACGGTGAACCTGGTGGGTTCTCATCCAGTAAACCTCCTATGTTCTCATGCGGTGAACCTAAGTTGTTCTTATACATAGAACAAAATACGTTCTTGTACTGTGGACCTAGTACGCTCGTCCGCAGCATTCATTCAACAATGACGCTGTGCGACACGTCCATTGCCCTCAAATGTATGACGTATCATACATGACCTTCCACCAACCCCTCCATCGACGAGGTTGTGCGACCATTGCATGCGTGAACGCTGCATGTTTTGCCACATATATGTGCATGTAAAGGGACAAGACAGACCCCCCTCCGACCCCCCCTTTTAGCCAAAACCCTCGCATAGTCACATCCACCCCACCCCACCCCCAGCCCAGTTTTTCCTGTGTAATCCCTGCCAGCTGGCCTCGTTGGTTAATCCCTCTGCACTGATCAGATAGGCCACGCATCCAGTATGGGACAGGGGCAGATAGGGGCGGGACACTCCTGTCTATGCGTGAGTGTGTGTGTTTGTGTGTGTTTGTGTGTGTGTGAGTGTGTGTGTGTGTGTGTGTGCTGATGAGGTGGGGGGTGGTGTCGACCAGAAAGCATAAATTGCCGCTCGTGCCTTTGCCTCGGCGCAGTGTGTCTGTGCGAGAGCCAGTCGCCTCTTCCTCCTCCTCCTCCTCCTCCTCCATCCCTTTATCTCCTCTTCCCTTGGATGCTCATACATATATACCTTCTTGGCTTATATATGTCTCATTTGGGTTTTTTTTTTCCTTCCCTGATTGGATTTTTCCTCCACAATGGTGTATTTATATATATTTTTTAAAACCTCCCTACTACCTGTTTTTTTTTTTTTTCCCTGACTGCATGCCTCCCATCCCTTGTTGTCCGCCATCCCAGCACCCCCCCCCACCCCCCTTTATCCCGCAAGCATGCGAAAGGACCTCAGGATGCAGAATCGGAACCAAGGATGCGCCAAAACAAGAGGAAATACTGCAGCCTCCTCTCCTGTTCTCATCTGGGATATGACAAGTGCATTTGTTATTTTCTAGGTAAACCGTTTCATTTGGGGGGGAAAAAAAGTTGTAAAGTTTCCTGGACTAACATTTCTGCTTAAAACGCCTGAATTTATATTTATTTATTTAGAGCCTGTTAGCGGCAGAGAGGTGACGGGAGAGTGGGAGGACGTAAGGGAGGGCGGGAGGGAGGAGGATGAGGGAGATAACGACGCGGCTTTACCGACTGTAACGATGCGACGCTTAAAGCCGTTAAGCGGCGGCGATTGAGGGGGGGGGGGGGTGGGATGATGCCGTCATGTGCAGGAATGGGACCAGGCAGCCCCAGTTGTCTCCAGCCACTAAAAGGTAGCTCGCTATATCTCGCATTGATACCTGTATCTTTTGTTGCATCTTTTTTTATTGCGCCGCAGCTGCTCATGTTCGTCATCCCGATGAATCCGCGCCAGGTCATGTCAATGAGGTTCCGGTGTTTGGTTTGGGCTCTTTGTGTTCACAGTGGACCTTGATTTAATTTCAATACAATTAAGGCACGCGGTGAATGCCAAGAGAGAAGCCACAGTCTTCGCTCACCTGACGGCGGGAAGTCACGTACATACGGACCGCCCACAGGACGTCATACACAAAAGGCGCAGTGAAGGTTAAGAAGCTTTGACGCGGGAATCCAGGTCGGCAGTGTAAAATATATTTCCATGATGGTGTTTTTCGTCAGAACCAGTTTAGCAATATGGGCCAAGTGGACAGAGGGGTCGCACGGAGGGGTGGTTGGGGGGTGCCATGTGGTGACAGCGGGCCACTTTAAAGGTCTGCCAGTTTCCGCTTGACCTGTAATGACAACACAAGGTTAGAAAGTCGCAAACAGGGGAAAAATAATCACTTTGCAAAAAAGGCATGCCGGTTTATTTGTGACTTAGGTGAAAATGTTCAATGCCGTAATGGAAAATATGTACCTCAAAATTTTGAGAGATATGATTAGATTTTTAATAGGAAAACAAATATCTGAAAATGCCAAGAAAATAATATATAAATAATAGAGAAAAAAGAATTCAATAATTTCCCAAAAAGAAAAAAATTCTGACCTACATGAGTATTTGTACCCACATTTTTTCATGTATTTAAAAAAAAAATCAGTTTGGTGAATCCGTTTTTATTTGACTTTTAAAACATTTTTTTAATACACTTGTTCGTGTATGTACTTTTGTCATTTAGTTTGAATTTCTTC
Source organism: Phyllopteryx taeniolatus (assembly GCF_024500385.1). Taxonomy (NCBI): domain Eukaryota; kingdom Metazoa; phylum Chordata; class Actinopteri; order Syngnathiformes; family Syngnathidae; genus Phyllopteryx; species Phyllopteryx taeniolatus. Next base: position 5,766,020 of record NC_084514.1, on the reverse strand, counting down.
TGGTTTGTTGTAAAATTTAAAGAATCTCAATAAAGGAATAATTTTCATGCACCAAATTTCCATTTGTTTGCTTTATAATGCCAAATAATGTCGTAATTAAAGCAAAATTTTGTTTTCTTTTTTTACACATTTTTTTTTTTTTTTTTTTTACACAAGTATAGCGCTCATTTAAATGCTATTGGAACCTTATGGTCCATGGGCCATATTTGGCCCGGAGGAACGTTTGATACGGCCCGACATGCCATCGTAAGAAAAAAAATAATATTTTTTTTTATTTCTGATGAATTGTTGTAAAAATGCAAAAACATTTTTTTTAATAACATACAATATTTTTTATGTATTTTTTTTAATCAAATGAACATGCCGTGGTTTGAGTCGATATCATTTTTTTGGGGGGGTGGGCCAAAACGATCACTCATAGCCAGCAGCGGTGTCCTTTAGTGTCAATCCTATAGCCTGAATGCATGAAAAGCACAAAACAGCGGTGCAGTTGCATTGACAAGCGTGTTGGCTTTTTGTTGTTATTTCCTGATGGCCCTTTTGAAGCGCACACAATGAGCGTGTGCGGAATGGCAAGTGTGGCGAGGTCATCAACCGCTTTTTTTTTTTTTTTCAGACCGCCATCTTGCTCGCTGTCTGCACATTATGCACGTCGGCTCTATAGAATTGGAACACACCCCCTCCCCTCTGTAGAAATGAAGAGGAGGGGGTGTGTCTCAAACAGCAGGTGACCCCATATATTAATATATCCACCCCCCACTACTACCATACATCATCATGACACATTATTATTCTTTTTAATATTATTGTTGAAGAGCACCACTGTTTTTCATTCTGATGTATAAAATCATCCAAAATATTGTCTATATTGGGACAATAACATTATTATTTTTAGGGTCTTTACTATACACAGGGGATGGGAATTGTCAACTCATGGTAATATAAGAATATCACCATGAAGCGATTGTGCCATAATCGATACAGTAGAAAAAAAAACCATTTACAATACATTATTCACGATATTTCTATTAGTGTTTAAGGAAAACTTCTCTCATGTCAAATATAGATCTATAAAAATATAAAGTGAATTAACTTTTTTTCCCAAAAGGAATCAAAGCTAAACATTTATATTTAAAGATTTAAATCTTATCTTTTTACAGTCATTCCCGTATGTTGTCAAATTTTACAATATAATTTCATTGGTTGTTTAGCTACGTAGTGACAACATATTACAACATAAAATTAATCATAAATTGCGCACAGTTGAGTTTCGTTTCCCAAAAAGAATGATATGCTTACAAAAATACAACACAAATGACAGACTTTCACACCACAAATTTTCATGTTTGCACAGTTTAATGATCCTTTAGTTATGGAGTGATGACGTACTGTGTAAAAACCCTCATAAACTGCACATACTTTGTTTTCATCTTGCAAAAACGTAATTCAAAAAATATATATATTTTTAAATTTTTACATATCTCAAATTTTAGAAAATGTTTTATTTTAACTGGTTGTTTAGCTATTCAGTGTTGAAATATTACCTCGAAATGGTTAGAAATTGCTCACCCTTGGTTTTCATGTGGCAAAAACGTGATCTGTCCATTAGCGTATTTTGATAAAACAAGACGAAAAGTTTTAATCTCATCTTTTCACAGTCACCTAATGTTTATATCGGTATTTTAGCCATGCAGTGACGACTACATATTACAACGTCAAAAACATCATAAACACATACAGTACTTGGTAACATCTCAGCCTCTGGCTAGCAGACGTTGTGGCTAGCCATATGCTTTACGTCCAAGTACGTCCAACTTGTTAAATCATTTAAACAACATACAGTACAGTGGTGCCTGGAATTTTCTTATTGTTTTCATACAATACCGTGATATTTGTCTTTATTAAAAACAATAAAAACTAGTGTTTTTTTGGAGGGGGCTGGAACAGATTAATGGAATTTCAATTAATTTCAATGGGGAATATTGACGTGATATATGTATGAGTAACTTCAGTTATGAGCTTGGTCACAGAGCGAATTAAACTCCAAAGTCATGGGACCGATGTATATAGCAATAACATATACCATTGGTGGTTTTATAGCTTCATAATTCCGACTGTTCACACTGTTACGTGTTGCACTTTTCTGCATCATTCATTTACTCAAATGAAGACAAACTATTGATATAGCACTTTTCTAAAAAGAAAAGACTTAAGTGATTATATACAGTTATTGCATATTAGTAACATATTCTGCCCAACCACTTCTTGACACATTTAAAACTAACCAGTGCAAGCACTTTTCAGTTGTCTCCAGAATATATAAACCCCCCCCCCAGATATTTCTTATTATTGCATCTATTACCACTATTACTTCTTTTTAGAGCATTTCATTGGAAGACCCTTGCTTGCAAACACACACACACACACACACACACACAGACACACACCAGAGTTAAATCTATCTAATTTAGTCATGTAAATAGAGGTCGGCACAGGCGACATGGCAAAGCGTCACTAATGGAAGAAAGAGATGGATGCCTTATGATAATGAAGACACAATGAAGCACAAGCATGACCTTGCGGCGCCAAGTGTGGAAATGTCCGCGCACGCACACACACACAAACTAATAACAGGGTGAAAGGAGCTCATTCTCGGATATTTCTTGTGTGCAGCAGTAAAATGTCCCCACAAAAACAAACATCCCCAATAAAAGCGTAGGATGCTAAGGGTTCTGCCACATGCACACACACACACAAAAGACAAGAACACATTCTTGTCACTCACTCACACACACACTAGATGGAACATCCATCCATCCATCCATCCATTTTCTGAGCCGCTTCTCCTCACTAGGGTCGCGGGCGTGCTGGAGCCTATCCCAGCTGTCATCGGGCAGGAGGCGGGGTACACCCTGAACTGGTTGCCAGCCAATCGCAGGGCACATAGGAACAAACAACCATTCGCACTCACAGTCATGCCTACGGGCAATTTAGAGTCTCCAATTCATGCATGTTTTTGGGATGTGGGAGGAAACCGGAGTACCCGGAGAAAACCCACGCAGGCACGGGGAGAACATGCAAACTCCACACAGGCGGGGCCGGGGATTGAACCCGGGTCCTCAGAACTGTGAGGCTGACGCTCTAACCAATCGGTCACCGTGCCGCCTAGATGGAACAATGCCAGGCAAATTATTGAGAGATGCTCATTATAAATAGGGGAACAAAAATATTAAGGGCACCTCTCAGATTGACAGACTGCAAAATGCGAACATAAAAAGACAAGTGCCAATCAAAAGCTAGCATTATGTTGGGACTCAGCTATGAGTGTACCTAATAAAGTGTGCAGTGGGTCCATTTTTATAATGGTGAGAAATATAGGCTTAAAATCCTTAGTCACAACTACTATATAACTATATGCATCTAGGAATATTGAGTTTAAAATAAATAAAAAATACTAAATAACATAGTATCAAATCACTGCTGATCATGTTTTTAAAATTATGTCTAATAAAATTACACAAAAAATTACAAAAATTATCAATGAAAAATAAAACAGAGAAAAACTAACCAAAATATTACACTCAGCATACCAAAATCTAAAAACTACAATATTTTATGTAACACATGTAAAAATAAAATTTTAAAATACAAAAACATTAACCAAAAGTACATATACAAATATAGAAAAAAATACAATAATATTAGAAGAAATACTAAAACATTTGACAAAAAATTGCAGAAAAAAAATCCAGAGGCACTGTCCCCGATGTCCACGCCATGTTGCAGAGGTGTGTCAACCAGGGCAGCCCTACAACATCCAGAGCCTTTGGGAACTCCGGGCGAATCTCATCCACCCCTGGGGCACTGAGGAGCTTTTTAACTACCTTGGTGACCTCAACCCCAGAGATAGGAGAGCCCGCCTCAGAGACCCCAGACTTTGCTTCCTCATGGGAAGGCGTGTCGGTGGAATTGAGGAGGTCTTCGAAGTATTCTCCCCACTGATTCACAACGTCCAGAGTTGAGGTCGGCAGCGCCCCATCCCCACTATACACAGTGTTGATGGTGCACTGCTTCCCCCTCTTGAGATGCCGGATGGTGGACCAGAAGGGTCCGTAAGTCGTTCTCCATGGCCACACCGAACACCTCCCACGCTCGAGTTTTTGCCTCAGCGAACACCAAAGCTGCATTCCGCTTGGCCATCCGGTACCCATCAGCTGCCTCAGGAGTCCCACAGGCCAAAAAGGCCCGATAGGACTCCTTCTTCAGCTTGACGGCATCCCTCACCGTTGGTGTCCACCAAAGAGTTTGGGGATTGCCGCCACGACAGGCACAGACCACCTTACGGCCACAGCTCCGGTCGGCCGCCTCGGCAATAGAGGCGCGGGACATGGTCCACTCGGACTCAATGTCCCTCGCCTCCACCGAGACATGGGTGAGGTTCTGCCGGAGGTATGAGATGAAACTCCTTCTGACAGGAGATTCTGCCAGACCCTCTGCCAGTTCTCAGCAGACCCTCACAATACATTTGGGCCTGCCAGGTTGGACCGGCATCTTCCCCCACCATCGGAGCCAACTCACCACCAGGTGGTGATCAGTTGACAGCGCCGCCCCTCTCTTCACCCGTGTGTCCAAGACATGCGGCCGCAAGTCCGATCACACGACCACAAAATCGATCGGCGACCTAGGGTGTCCTGGTGCCAAGTGCACGTGTGGACACCCTTATGCTTGAACATGGTGTTCGTTATGGATAATCCATGGTGAGCACAGAAGTCTAATAACAGAGCACCACTCGGGTTCTGATCGGGGGACCGTTCCTCCCAATAACCCCCTTCCAGGTCTCAGCGTCATTGCCCACATGAGCATTGAAGTCCCCCAGCAGAACGATGGAGTCTCCAGCAGGAGCGCTCTCCAGCACCCCTTCTAAGGACTCCAAGAAGGGTGGGTACTCTGAACTGCTGTTTGGTGGATTGGCACAAATAACAGTCAGGACCCGTCCCCCCCAGCCGAAGGCAGAGGGAGGCTACCCTCTCGTCCACCAGGGTGAACCCCAATGTACAGGCGCCGAGCCGGGGGGCAATAAGTATACCCACACCTGCTCGGCACCTCTCACCGTGGGCAAATCCAGAGTGGAAAAGAGTCTAACCGCTCTCAAGACGACTGGTACCAGACCCCAAGCCGGGTCTGGAGGCGAGCCCGACTATATCTAGTCGGAACTTCTCGACCTCACACACCAGCTCGGCCTCCTTCCCTGCCAGAGAAGTGATATTCCACGTCCCTAGAGCCAGTTTCTGGTGCCGTGGATCGGATCGCCATGTTCCCCGCCTTCGGCCAGCGGCCAGCTCACACTGCACCGATCCCTATGGCCCCTCCCACAGGTGGTGAGCTCATGGGAAGAGGGACCCACGTTACCCTTTCGGGTTGTGCCCGGCCGGCCCCCATGGGTGCAGGCCCGGCCACCAAGCGCTCCCCTTCGAGCCCCACCTCCAGGCCAGGCTCCAGAGTGGGGCCCCGGTGACCCGCGTCCGGGCAAGGGAAACCTAGATCCATTTAATGTATTCTTCATAGGGATTTTGGAGCTGTGCTTTGTCTGGTCCCTCGCCTAGGACCTTTTTGACATGGGTGACCCTACCAGGGGCGTGAAGCCCCAGACAACTTAGGACCTAGGATCATTGGGACACACAAACCCCTCCACGGTAAGATGACGGCTCAAGAGGAGGCAAATAAAAGTCATACATTTCATTTTAAATGAAAAAATAAGATCAACTTTGGGTTTGCTTTCTCTTCTTAAGACCGCGTAACTAATTTTATTAATTTAAATTTTCCATCCCCCAAGAAGCAACGAGGAGCCAAAATGGAGTCCCTGGAGACCTTCAGATAAGAGTCACGGGAGATCCCCTCGAGGCTGCGTGCTCTCTACGCACACGTGCCGCCCCCGTCGAAACACACACACATTATTTTTCACTGACCTCAATTTAATCCTGCACGGACAAGGAAAAAAGAAAATGAGTACATCTCTTAAAGCGACACACACATTAGCAAGTGTCGCCCTCTCGATAAAAAAAAAAAAGCTACCTTGCCGTAACAATATAACGACTTGAATTCACCTTTAGGCAACATTTAATAATAAAAAGGAGTATCTCGTAAAGTGGACTTAAAACACGCGTTACCATTATTTGTGTGGTCACTCAAACGACGTTTTGTCAAAAAGCCGCTAGCTCAAGCCAACTCGTTGTCTCAGTCATAAACCAGGAAGTGAGGCATCCTAAAGGTCATACGTAACAGCTTTTTTTTTTTTTTTTTTGTAAAGCTGGACGTCCCACGGATGAAAAGACAACATATCACAAAACATTTGATATTAGTAACCATTACTATTAAATATGTATTATAATAATATAAAATCTTACATATATGAAAATTTAAACTCCAACTGACTTCTTCCAGTTCCGCGTAGCCACGTTTCCGTATGGGATATTTACATCGTATGTTTTTCATTCGTGCGTTTCTTTTGTGCTGCATATTTAAAATGAGCAAGTGCTATCAATCAATCAATAATATATTAATTTTAAAGTAGTGTAGGCCTGTAAATTTTGCATCGGGTCATCCTAAAATTGATATTCTCTTTATATGGTCTTCAGATTTAGGAAGATTAAGTCTGCATTTATTTTACACACAGAGTTGGCAAATTTTAGAATCTTTATGACTGAACAAACATTTTACCTCATCTGGCACAAAGCTATCAGTATAAGCCAGCACAAAATTGTATTTGATGCCTTTTCTTATTGAAATTTTCAGTAGTTTTTGCCATGGTTTGTTGTGGACGTAATTCTTATAAAATTCCCCTTTGTTATAGTGAATAGTACAGCCACAAATATATCCCCCCCCCCCCCCCCCCCCGACCAATAAATGGATCAGTTGACCACTTAAACTCTTCGACACAACTGGACTGAAGTTGCTTCAGTCCCAAATCTGGTGAGAAGTACAATTGTCCAATACTGTATCGCCCTCTTGAGGCCACACCATGAACTACAGCGTTAATGGCAGAAGAAAATGGCGGATTGAAGAGGAACAAGCTACAGTACAGTACGTCAAATAAGTATATATGAGCCAAGACAACATTTATGACTGTGAACAAAACAAAAAGGCACACATCACTTTGTGGAGCATCTTTATTCTGCCACAAATAAAAGCCAGTAGTTCTGAAAGAGGACCGTGCGTGTTTTTTTTCTTGTTGAAACTTTGCAAAAATGTCATTCTGAAGAAATAAAATCGAAGCTAATTTGATTATGGTTGGCTTAAGTGGTCAGAAATGGAAAGCGGGGAATGTTGTGGCAGGCCAAGTTAGTAGAGAGGAAAGCAATGAAAACTCATGTTTGAGATGGACGGGTTTAAAATAAAGACATTCTTCATCTTAAGAGTCAAACAAGGGGAATACACACCAGTTCTGCTTAATATACCACGTTTATTACTTTGGAACAGATTAATAGAAAGAGCGGGGACAAGGCCACTCGCATCGCTGTCGTTAGAAAAGGGAGAAACAAACAAACAAAACAAAAAAAACTGCAAAAAGAAAGCAGCCCATTGCAACAATGAATCAAACTGTCCAAGGGAAAGAAAAGGCGGGGAAATTATGTCCAATGATGGCTGTTAGTTAGCGGGGCCCCTTTTAAATGAAACTCCGAGGAAGGCTCATAACTTCTTCTGCTGTTGCTTTAACACACTTGACCCTCCATTTTGTCATCTCCCTTTCCAACAGCTTTGGTGCGATCCTTCCCGACACATGCAAAAACAAAATGGGGGGCTATTCTGAACGTCACCTCCAGGAGAAAGAAAGAGGGATAAACAGACAGAGCTAGAGAGGAACAAAACCAAAAAACATGGGAGCCATTTGAAGAACATGGTTGTCGGTGATGAAAATCTGCTGAGGAGGAAAAATGTCCTTGTCCTCAGTAGATGATGCAAAAATGAGGCAGGAGTCGTCCCATCCATTTTAAGCAAACGTGGGTGTGACCATCGCGGACCTGCTCTTGGAACGTTTATAAAAAAATAAAAATAAAAAAAAAAGTCAGAAAGAAAAAAAAAAAAAAATAGAAAGATGAGAGAGATTCTTTCACTAAAAACAACAAAGGTGGGGGGGGGAGCATATGCAGTGGAATGGCAAAACAAGAGTTCACCTAAGGATGCTATGCATTAAGTTGTAGTCCTAGGAATAATATTTTGTCTCTTTTTTGTTTTTTGTTTTTTTTACTACAAGTTCCAAGTAAGTCTTCAAAGTCAAAAGAAATCAATAAAGTCTTCATGTTTTTATTCTTATCCTCGGTTAATTCTTCAGCCCATTTTAGGATTTCCTAATAAAGAGACGTGTGGATGTGATGATGCAATGGCTGGCTGGGGAGGGGAGGGCAGGTGTGTGGAGGTTTGAGGGTTGGGGATGTGTGGGGGCTTTGCAGTCTTTTGACAAAAGCACCAACTGTTACTTGAGCCGTCCCTGGCGATCCTGAAAGCACAAACAACATCAAACAACTTCAGATGACGTGAAAACAATTTTCAGGAAAAATATGCCTGAGGTCACACAAACATTTGGAAAGTCAAACTGACAGCATATCATATCAGTTCGTCGTCATCATCATCATCACTGCGTTAACTTGACTTACCTCAGAAGTGCCCTAAACAATAGTTTTTGAGAAAAGAGCCGTCAGTCACTTAGCCGTTGTTTTTTCCTTGCTTGCGAGCCGTATCGTATTAAAGCTACGTGAACATACCTCAAGCAAGCCTTGAATTAAAGTCCCCTCCCGAGAACCGGTGATCACCAGCCCACGTCCCCCCCATTTTGTTCTTATAATATACATGACGTGATCGATTGTTGTTGTTGTCATGGCCACGCATCTATCCGGTCGCGTTTGAGTTGACAAGATAAAGCCCAGTGATCGTAAAAGACAGGATACGGTGGTATCGGAATACAAGATTTTACTGCAGTAGTCTGACATAGTGCAATCGTGAAAGACCAAATTTGTCTTTTAGTCTGATCTGGGTATTACGAGTTGTCTGTCCCACAACGCCGACATGTTTATAAAAAAAACAAAACAAAAAAAACACTTTATTGGCTGTCAGATATTTACAGTGCTACGTCAAAAGACATGACAAGGCTAAAAATAAACCAGCTTTTGGATTCAAATATACTGTACACGATGGTGACGAGGAGTAAATGTCTTTTGCGGAGCTGATCAATGACGCATTGATCGGATCGGCGAATTATGACAGACGATCAGCATAAAATGCTAATTATCGGCAGATATCGATCATATTCGTCCAAAGTCTAATTTTATTCTTGTGAACAAAAGCATATAAGAAAGAATTATTATTACAAGTTTTGTTTAACAAGTGTTTGTTTTTTTTCTTTTTACTTCACACGTGCCTAACATCTTGAACCTCGAAATTTCAGTGAGGATCTAAAAGATTAGCGTCACTTGTTTTGTTTTTTTCTTTGGCTTTTTTTTGTAACGCCATAACACAAGGGAGGGGTATCAGTAATGGTCAACAGAAAAAGTTTTGATGACTCCCTCCAGATAACAAAGCAGCATGAAAACTGTGTTTGGTCTTAATAGGAAAAGACTTGCCTCCCAGGAACTAGCAGGAACCCCAACCCCCTACCTTGACTGTTGTACCACATTTAGATTTATTTTAGAAAAACTCCAATCGTTTTTCTTTTTGAATTTTCTAAAATACAGTAATACATTTTAGACTGGTAATTGCAACTGTGATATTTTCGCTCACAATACCATCAGAATCTGATACCAACCCATGAAACACTTAGAAAAGGTCAAATTAAGTTCACCTGTAAGGGTTAAGCATTTGAGGTTGCACCTGAAATTTCACACTGAAAGCCGAATATTCCAAACCTTTATCAGCAGTGTTTCTCTTAAGCATAGCTTCCTTTTACATTTCCTTAAACACTACCTTCAAAATAGAGTAGTTGATACCAGTTGGTAAAAAATGTTTTACACCTGAATGACTTAAGAATGTTATAATGTTTTATATAGCACTAGCTGTACAGGTAATGAAGGATTTATGATGGCGACAGTTTAATATTTATTTCTATTATTTCCTCAGGGGACAAACAGTTGAGGTTGAGCAGCGTCCAGGAATGTTATCGTTTCAACTGGCCCTCCATTAAAAGCAAAGCATTTGTGTAGTGACGCAGGACCAAGGTGAATTTACCTGCAGCCTGTAATGACTCCTGTTGTTTGGGTTGCTGGGATATGGCTCGCTGCCTTGGACCTCCACCTGCCCAAAAAAAACACACCAAATGAAAAAACTGACCACTTTGGAAATTAGTTCATATTTTAAAACGATGAAAAAAGAGAAAAGCTTTAAGTACAATTTGCTAATTTGACAAGTTTCCTCTAACATTTGAAGTAGGCCAACTATAAAAAAAAAAAAAATACTGTCAATAGTACACATCTCAAAGCTAATCTAAAAACAAAACCATCCTTTGTGCGAGTTTAGGATAACCATTAAGTCCTTTTAAACAATTCCTACTAGTTTAACCTTGTATTTAAATACTAAACATTTAGAAGACAAATCACAACCATGATACAATTTAGAACATTTTTCAAGCACATTTCATGAATAAATTCACAATAAAATTAGTAACATGCTGAATCCCCAAGAAAACTAATTCAATACATCACACATTCATTCACCAGCCACATGTATTACTGTATACAACACTTTCAGGGATCTCCTTTGATGTGCGTCCCGTGTCTGAGAGACACAAAAATTAGCAGGGGCACAAAGTACAATCAATCTGCTTCTTCTGACGCAGAGCTAGTACTCTTGCGTGGTGCTGGAAATCCGGCGAATTATTATTATTTTTTTGACGAGACAGGACTCTAGAGAGACTAATTTTGTCGCATATGCTCCCTAATTTCTCAATGGTGCGGCAAAAAAGAGGGTGTATACAGGTGCCCGATAGCTGTAGTTACAGAAAGTTGAGCGGCATAAATGGAGTTAGCTCCAAAGCCTAATGCCACCGGGACGATGTGGTAACATTTTGGATTCAAGCCAGATGAACGCGGGCATCCCGCTAACACCGACGAGCCGGTATGTCAAATTTGTATGAAGTCGCAACAAAGACAACACAACACAACTGAAAATGACTAGTGACTAATTCCATTTTAAAAACAACCATCCCACCCAATATCTTCAGCTGGGGGGGGTGGAAAAAAAATGGTGGGACATTGACCATTTTTCCCATTAGCTTGCAATTATGGAACACTTTGCCTAACGATGCAAATACAAACGTGACTACGGCGCACGTATGCTCACATTACATACAGTATAGCGTTACTATTGTAAGAGAGGTAGCCATTGAACATGTTGACAAAGCAGCATTTAAAGAAAGGCTGCAGACTTTTTAAAAAGCAGTACAAATCTTTAGACTTTACACCGATTTGATTGGGCTGATCAGTATCAGCCGATATTAAGCATTTTATGCTGATCGGCGTTGTCATAATTCGCCAATCCAATCAATGACGTCATTTATCGGCTCCACAAAAGACTAACTCCGCGTCGCTGCGTGCACAGTATATTTGAATCCAAAACGTAGTTTATTTTTAGCCTTGTCGCGTGTCTTTTGACATAGTACTGTAAATATCTGACGGCCAAAGAAGTTATTTATAAAAAAAAAAAAAAAATAAATAAAAAAATAAAAAAACAGACAAAAAAATCCCTCGGCGGTGTGGGACGGACAACGTCGGAGACAGGCAACACGTAATGCCCGGATTAGACTACTGCAATATAATCTTGTATTCCATATTCCGTTTTTTACGATCAAAGGGCTTTATCTTGTCAACTCAAATGCGACCGGATACACTCGTCACCGTGGCGACGACAACAAGAGTGGAGCGAGCCGACTGTATTATAACGACAAAATGGGGGAAAAACGTGTGTTGGTGGTCAACGGTGCTCAGGACAGTTTGTTTAAGGCTTGCTTGAGATATGTTCACGTTCTTTTAATACGATACAGCTCACAAGCAGGCAATAAAATGTTATGTAGCCTAGCAAGCTAGCGGTAGCATGAACGGTTGGACGTAAACATGCGGCCGTTCTGTCAAATCATGCTCTAAAGTTTCGGTGTGGGTGAAGTAATTTAATTACAGTAAGTTTGCATCCATTATTTCTGTCATGTAATGTTGATTACAAGTACACAAGTATATACAGTAAATGAACAGGTCATTTAAATAGACACATTCCTCCATCTTTTGATTGGATCGGTGATGGGTTATTGTTTGTTTTTTAACTCGCTGATTGGCCCCAAAAATCCTCATCCTGAGCCTACAAATCTTGAATCGAAACAGGTTGCTTTGAGCTACTACTTGTGATGTTAATGTTGCTACTTGGCACTTTTTAACCAACTGGTAACTTGATTGGCAGTATACTGTATACAGTATACTGTTTATACCTCTGTGCCAAAATTTGTTTGTTGAAGTGCAATTTTTGTGAACAGAGCCTGAGTCTGTTTTATTTATTTTTATCTAAGATATTGTATTTATTGTTCCACATTACAATGTCAAAGTTAATTATTCTTAGAATTAGAATTAAAAGTGACTGGTTCTTAATAAGGATGTAGTTGAATTATGATCTACTATCAAATCAGTGGCATAAAAAAAACAAAAATAAAAAACGACACTATCGTTTTGTTGTGATAGTTTTTGGGGAAATTTATCGTCCTAAAAACATGCTATCATGACAAGCCTAAACAATATATTGAGAGAGAGAGCAAGCGCAACGGATAACAAAAATATTGGACAAACTATAAAAAGATATAGCAACAACTGTAATAAAAATCTGCAATACAGCGGGACTACTTAGCAAGAACCGTGATATAGCAGAGAATTACTGTATCTGTATTCCATGATTATAAATTACAGCGACTCAGTTTCCATGACATGTGCATCCCGGGACTCTCATAGTCTCAAGTGTAAGATGATTTATTACTCTTTACAAAGATGTTCCATTTCGATGCAAAGTATTTGTTAATCTTGCTTATGGTGTTGTGATATGCTAGTCTGCTGTTTTGCTGTGCTTACATTATGTAGGCTACTGTATGTAATGTATTGTTTTACTCTGCTGTCTGCAGCCAGGTCGGCGTTGCAAATGAGAATGTGTTCTCAATTGCCTTACATGGGTAAATAAAGGTTAAGTAAGTAAATAAAATGTACATTTGGTCAGCATTTACTGCTCTCCATTCTGGTTGAATGGTAGTCTATCAGGAGTTTTGGGTCTGTAATTGTACTGTTTCTTTTATGTTCTTTTAAGTACTCTTATGTATACTGTGTCCTTTTATGTATACATTGTATTGTTATTGTTATGAGGACATGAATTGAGCTACGCCGTCTTGGCCAGATTTCCCTTTTAAAAAAAAAAAAAAAAAATGGACCTTGCTTTCAATAAGTTTTGTTCTCTGGTTAAATAAAGGTTTTGATTGATTGATGTAACAATATTACTGTAGTTGGAGTTTG